>NW_027318271.1:0-6707 GCF_032062135.1 Pyxicephalus adspersus
TATGAGCAGAAGAGCAGAGATATTTCTCCCACAACTGTCAGGGGGTGAATGATCCTCTGTGCTCAGTTCTGGCCTTAGGCTACGTACACACAATAATTATTATTGTAAATGAACGACTAATGTTCGATTGTCCGATAATCGTTTACAAAAAAAGTGAACAATGACAGGCCAACAACGCAGAGCCAGTGAGGTTTGGCTGATTTTTGCTGACAACTTCAGTAATGACCAATAATGTAACAGTAAGGATCAACCAATCCTCATTGGTTTCAGCACCACCAAAGGCTAACAGCCCCTTCTGCTAAAGACATGCAATGGCCACTTTGTACTGTACATTGGCAATGGGAAACCTTGCTGATTTTTCATTGGTCAGGTGGTTTCTAACATTTTAAACCTCTTGCTGCCAGAGTAATGGAGGTCAGTGAGCTGTGACTTCAGTGCCTTTGAGGATAAATGTATTCACAAAGATTTCTTCTCATCTATAGGGAGAAAAATGGAGTCTTTGTTTTAATATAGTAAAAACATTTTTTTTTATTAAAACTCCGCTGTTGGGAGCCAGTGCCAATCCTTCATTTCATTGGGTTTTTGTTTAACTAGACCCAAATTCCAGAATGCAAAAACTATTGATTGGAAGTTAGTGAAATTCCCCACATCTGTTGTTTCATTAAAATGCGTGTGTGTCCACATTGAAAAGCATGATAAAAAGTGCTACAGCATAAGCAGTGTGTTGTTATTTTATTATACTTATGTTTTGTTGTAGATGGCAGATGCAGCTTGTTTTAATCATTTTATTCCAGATTACAGAGACGCTGTGGTCATGTTGGAGAGTAACTGCAGCCTCTTGTGTACATGCCATGCAATGTATTTTGTGTACTTAATCTACATAATGTAAAACCATTATTCAAATATGTTCAGACTGGTGGCAGGAAGAGGCGTTATCGCTCAGATGAACCAGCGATAGAACACAGTATTACAGCGTGTGGCTGCCAGCCACTCACGTCAGATGATTCTTGTCCAATAATTGCCTCAGGGCTTATATCGGATGAGAATCTGGCATTTATACAGCGCTTGCCAATTATGGATCCGTCCTGGCGGATCCACTGACGAGGAACGTTCGTAATAGAAGTAAAGAGAAGAGAGTGCAGTGAGGTGCTGTTCATTCTTCTCCCCCCTCTCTCTACATAGAGCAGAATGGCGCTGTATCATTCATGCATTGTTCAGTCTTTTGTCATTGGAAAGTGAAAGATTATGGAAGATCCTTTCCAACGACAATTATTGAACGTGTCTACACAGTCAAAAGGCTGCAGGGGGAAGGGACACTACATGTAGCATCATGTCAAAGGAAACAGTTGAGGGGTGTGTGGAAGTGGATAAAACAGAACTCATCATCATCCTCCCCTCAAATTCCAAATCTCCCCGACATATTTAAAAAAAAAAAAAAAAAACTAGGGCAAGCAAACAACCAAATACATATAACTGTATACAAAAACTTGATACCATACTACTTATGTTATAAATGACAAAAAAAAAAAAAATGAAAGAATACCATACCTCAGCACACAGATGAAAGTAGCAAAGTAATATTGTAGCTTCTGAGCATGTGATGACCAAAATAATGAATACCAGAAACAAGAATCCAAACATGTAATACATTTGATGGGACCTGGAAAAAAAATTGCAGTCTTTCATTGAAAACGCAGCAGAATCTTTCTTTCCCTAGCTAATGATACAAGAAATTGCAAAACTTTGGAGAAAGCTCCACAAAATATTACATAAACAGGCCATCTTGTCAATCACAAACCATTAGTGTACGGGGAGCATAATACAAGGTTTAGATTAACATTGGTGCCCATGTAAAGACAACATACTGTACTAGTTTAAACTAGGCTCTAGCTCCAACTATCCCTGCTATATCCAAAATAAATCTCAGGAGATGCTCAGTAGTTAAAAATAAAAAATGTCAAAACCTAAATTAAGCACCACATAACCTTATAAACTAATGGACATTACTTCAACAGTATCATTTGCATGGTGTGTGTAGAAGCAAAGGCTCCTGTTAACCAAACTGCAGCCATATGCAATCAATCTATGTGAAGAAACAGTGGTGCTGTAGGACACAGCAACAAAAGATAACCAAACATTAATACACTTACCAAATGCTATTAAGGATGAAGAAAAGTTGTATGAAAATACAGCCAAAGGGCAAAATTCCTCCCATTATAATACCAGGTAAGGGCTTTGTGTAAAAGGATTGTTCAGGAATCTGACGAGGGATCTGATTGGTGCGGACAGGGTGTTCTATAGCCTATAAAGCAAAAAGAAGTGATTGTATTATAAAAGAATTTGCATTTTCCTTTTCCAATTCCAACAAAAAAAGAAACTAAAAACAAAACATGAAAAATAGTAACCTTTACGCTAACATTTTAAAGACACAAGAAAGAAATTGTGTGACAAAAAAAACGTAATTTCTCCCCAAGTATCTGTTGTGAAAATTCACAAATGCACATCAAAACAAACATGACTAGAAAAGAATAACAAGGAGAAAAATACATGAACCAGAAAGGAAAAGTACAATCACTAAGGAGTTCATTATACTGTAAAAAGAAAAAAAAAGTCAACTTTTATGAAGATTTACTGAAAATGTACCTGTCTGCAAAATGCTAATTCTGTAACAGGATATGAATTGTGTCAAATTACAGGTGTTGAATAAAGTGACTCTTGTGCTGTAAACCTGTGTATTCATGGAACTCATGATGTAATTTCACACTGGATGTTCTTTTGTCCTAATAAAAATCAAGTTACAATTCAACTTTTTCTTTAAGGTCGCCCTTAAACCCCTCATTTAGGTTTCTTTCTTTTTCATACATATGGGGGAGATCAATGGGGCATATATGTTTTTAACACAGAACCTGATAAAAACTTTTACATCAATAAATACCCCATGCTGCCATAGTATTCAGAGTAGAATAGCAGTTAGTGGTCATTATTGATAAAGTGTATCAGCACTTAGAATGCACCTAACCATCACAGATCTCCATACATGCCACGTCTTTATCTGGCAGTATATACTTGCCAGTTAATTTGCATATGTAGCCAGGTATGCTCCCTAATTAGTTTAGTTTAAGCAGCTCTTTTTTACTCTAATGATCTGAACAATGGGCAAATGGAATATGGTTGTGGAATTTTATAAAAGTGGAGCTAAAACTTCACTTTAAAAATCTAAAGAATTGCACATGCGCATCTCAGAAATGGTTGCCAGGAATACACAGCAACCCCAGCTTCTCCTGCGGAAGCCAGACTGAACATTATTTGAGTCAATTATCTGGGCCTTCTCAATCAAGATGGCCAAATATTGGAATGCAAAAGGGAAGCGAGAAGATGGCGGCACCCTCAACGAAACAGGGACAGGCTAGTATCCAGAGGGTTTAGTGGGACAAGCGAGTATCCAGAGGGTTTAGCATGCCAGGCTCTGAAATACTGTTCACATCTGACACAAATCAAACCTTATGTGAAAGAATGCATGTCTAAATCTAAAATCATATGCTCACCTAAACCACTGAATGTGTGTGTGTGGCATGGACTCAAGAATGTAATCCCATCGTGATGCCCATCTAATGTTTTTTTCTTCCTGTACAGCAAATACAAAAAAAAAAGCAAAGACACTTTAAGATAACATAAAAAAGCAATCAACATAAACCATTCAAATTTCAGCAAAAACAAGTATACAATGTTGTTAAAATAAATGATCATAGGAAAATGTAAAACATTTCTATTTCACGGTGAACCAAAGGAATATCTATATCCATCTGTCTAGTGATAACACATCACATAACACAGCAAAAGCAGAAAAACCTTGAAAAATATTTTTATCCAGGTTTAGGAAATCCGGTGAAATAGATGTGTGTTAAATTATACCCTTATCAATCGGCATCTGCGTTTTTTAAATATCACAGTTGAACCAAATTCCTGAGCCCCAGACTTTGGCCCTTGATCACCCACGGTATTGGGACAAATTACAAAGGACTTCCATCAGGCCAAGCCTTGTACAGATGTCCAATGGACATCAGAGGATTGTCACTGGAATCAATATTTCGTGATAAACAAGCTCTGTACACAGAGCACAATTCTGTTCTCTGGGGAAGGGTGGGGACGAGTGAGAAGCAAAAACTTATATACTTACCTCAAAAGTAACAGAATATGTGTATCTGATTTCAACCTCATCTTTCCCATTCTTAATTTCCATAGGAGGACCAGAACAATCACCCTTGTCAGGATGAGTATGTTTGTAGCTATATTAAATAAAATGTAAAAATAGGAACACAAAATAACTTTAATAATAATATACACAAAATAATGAAGTAATACAAAATATAGGAGCCGACAGATACATTTAAAAAACACACACAAATACACAGGTCATGGCAAAATCATGGAGGATTTCAAGGTTCAAGCTGGTGCATGAGATTTTTTCAAAGTCTAAGTAAATGCCTTTCTCTATTAATAAAATGTGCTTTTACATTTACTGCCACAGTAAAAAATTGTCTGAAAACTGCTCAGTGACCCATTTGGTGATTTCACCGCCATATTCTACATACATCTAATGACTTAGGCCAGTCACTGTAATATGGTAACACGGTGGCAACATATCCAAACAGAAATTCACTGTATTCAACAAATAAATGGGTCTTTTCTTGTCAAAAGCACTTAGAAGGCCATGGGAGACGGTTACAGGTAGGAAGGTTCAAGCAGATGACTTGACCCCCACACCCTTCCCTGCAGGCACAAGATCTCTTTAATATACAAATGTTGTCTAGTATCTTTCTAACTTGCTAAACACAGCCTAGAACATTCACTGCAGAAGTCTGTATGTAGCTGGTCAATGGACAATCTTGCAGTGTGTATACACTAAAGCTGGTAAACCTATAATATTAGGACTGGGTCTTTTAAACTAATACAACTATCTTTACTATTTCTGGGGCTACATATCTACAAAAATACCAAGATCACACCATGTAAGCTAACCATTACAAAACAAAGTCAAAACATTGACATACAAAGAACAAAATGCTTATATTCTTTAGCTTACAAGTCCTTAGATGTGGTGGTACAGTACAAGTACAGAAAGAAGGATGATGCTGTCACCTTGTGTCATAACTTCCAATGCATTTAACTGAAATCCCACATAATGGTATTACTCTTTTCAGCGATTACAAAGAAATGTCCATCTATGTAATAAAGAAAAGCTACATAGCGCCTGACTTATTAAAGCTCTCTGAAGCTGGAGAAAATACACTTTCATCAGTGCACCTGGGTGAGTCAGCAAACCTGGAACGAATCCAGGATAGAAAACATTAGCTAACAAACAGCAAATCACTTTTAAGAAATTCATTCCAGGTTTGCTGGATCAAAGCTTTAATAAATCATGCCCATAATGAGAGGGGAAAGTGTTCAGTTCAGCAACCTAGGATGTCAGTGTTGCTTCTCCATGGATCCAGTGGTTGAACAAACATTGTTATCTTAGAACAGGAAGCGCATTGCTGGCAGATTCACAAAGGCAAAAAAGAAAAATAATGTAGCCACAACATCTAAAAAGACTATAAGCATTATATTTCTTTTCTTAGAATTTGGAAAGGTTGCAATAAATCAGCACTGAAAAATAAATTATTATGTCCATCCACTGCATGTCTAATATCCTCTCTGGTAGTAGGGTAAATAGCCACTAGTATCATATTTACCTTCTAGGTTCAAGTTTAGCAGCAACCAGTCTTGATCCCTTTGCTTCATCTTCTACCACATGGTAATATATAGTTATGTCAACATGGTTAAATATATAGTATGTATCTCTCTCGTGGAACTCAGACTGTGGATGATAAAAATATTTTCGTTTTAAAACATATAATGATTGAGAAAGTTCAAAAATAAGGATTACATTTGTTAGATCATAATTTTCTTTTCCTTTTGTCAATTACAACCAAATCATTTTATGCTTCTGCAAGCAGAACTGAGGGTTGCAGCACAATCACTAGAGATGCTCACATTTATTACACATGCATCCTTGGGGTGACCATCTTGTGTAATGTAGCAACCAATAGGAAAGCCAGGATTGCAAAACTTTTGTTTCTCTTCCACCTCATAACACCATGTGACAGGCATATTGTCAACAATCCTGAAATAAAAAGAGTTACAAAAAGTTTTAATCACCTTGAAAATTAAGGTATATGTTTTAAAAAAAAAAACAGTTACCTGTGTAAAGTGAATTTGTATACACATATTTCAAAATACCAGTGGAACTATTAAAAACAAACATGTATTGTGTCATATGTGCTATGTGAACTGCACTTCTTGCCAAGCAGTGCAGCACGCAGTTTATGCTTACTTTCCCAAAATTTAATTTTAAGATAGTTGATTAAAACAACAGGCTCTTTGTTTTAATTAGTATGTAAACATAGCTTGTACTGCATTTTATATAGGACTGGTGTGTAAAGTTGTTAAAAATACAGCAATTATTTTGACAAATCTGTTGCCCTTTTTCTGTTTCCAAGTCACAGACCGAGCTGGAGTTCCTTATTCCCATTTCAATGGGCTAAGTCCCACTTTAGGTTCTTGGGAGTACTGATCCCTAAAAACCCTGCAAAACGTTACACGCTGAATTTTACAAAAGCTATACGAGTAATGCAGACAGATTTTAAAAGGTGGGCATCCCTTACACT
>NW_027318272.1:0-2732 GCF_032062135.1 Pyxicephalus adspersus
CTGATATTTTAAAATGAAGGCAGTAAATATATTTTAAAGGAATGTAATATACAATGAGAATAGGGAATTTTAGCAACTGACTGGTATTGAAAGTTTTTTTTCAATATCCTGTGAGAAAGAACAATTATGCTGTGGAATTTAGTTGGAAGAACAGGACCTGGTAGATAGGACTATCTACTATTGGTGAAAGAGGTCATCCACAGCAGTGACTTGTAAAGTTAAATAAGATTAAGTCAGGTAACCTGAAAGCTATGTAAGGGTCACAGAGGGCACTTCTTTGTGACAGAGACAAAAGTGGCAGGCATTCAAAATACCTCTATTTGTGTATTTCCTGTCCTGAGTCAACAGAGAAATCAATGGCTGGACTAAATGAACCTGTTTGTTCCAAACCTAACCAGCTATTGAGTTATACCTCAAACACTTTTAAATTCTAATATTGAGTGAGCCAAAGAGGAGTTGGAATGTTGCTCCCATTGTCTTGCCTTACAAACTGGCCACATAATATTTTTTTCCATTTGTCTTTGTAACCTTAAACGTACCATGACCGATTAGTGCTGTGCTGTCAGTAAGAAGTGTTGCCCTGGTCAGACCACACCTACCTATCTTCTTTTGAACTGCAAGTATTCATCTCCACACTTGTAATTTTGGAGCTGACAGTACTAATTATTATCAAAAAGGCTTTAATGCTCTATGTTTGCCAAATACTGCATTCCAGAATACCCCCAATATGAAGAGTGCAGAGCAAGTTTTTCTAGACAAATATTTACGTCTCAAGCAATAATATGAAGACTGAAAATATGTCCTTATCCCTATGTAACAGTCCTACTTAAATTGAAGATTGAAAAAAAAAAACATTGTGTGTGGCCAATTTTTCCGCTCAGCATGTCAAAGCTAAGAAGATAACCGTTAGGGACAAAACACAATTCTGTCCTATAAGCCAAGAGAACAGCCATCTAGAAGGAAACAGAGAGAATTTTACCTGGGGTTCTGATTTTAGAACTCACGTTAATTGGCCTCACAAAGAGACAAAATTGTTAGCTAAAGCTATCCAGACAGCTGGACCATTGGTATAGAATTTTTTTTTTTTACACTATGCTTTTTGACATGTTAAAATGATGGCAATAGTCATAGTTTAAAAGAAGTACTATACAAATAGAATAGGGGATTATACCAATTGAACGCTTTTATGATTATTAAGAATACTAATTAATTTGTATATTGTAAAATACAATATTTCTGATATTTTGTAGCGCCAAGATCTCCAGAGTTGCGACTGGATCCCCTAAACTGTACAACAATAGCAGTAAGGTGGCAACAGGATCCCGAGGACACCGCTACAATACAAGGCTACAAGCTATACTATAAGGAAGAAGGACAGCAAGAGAGTGGCCCTATCCTGCTGGATGTTAAAGATTTTGATTACAACATTGGAGGGTTAGGTAAGTGTGTGATGTAAAGAAATTGGTGTCCACCTTTCTAACATCAAAACAGTTTCGTTATTATCCCAACTGTTAGCCACCCTGAAGTTTATGTAGCAATACTGACCTATCTGTACTAATTGGGGTTTGTCTACATGGGCAGTGTAGCAGAGGTTACAGGGCAGTTGCATTGCCCGCCAGATGCTGATCTACCTCCACCCATATACTTGCTATCATCAAAATAAATGAGAGTGATTCAGTGAGGGTAGCTGTGGTTTAGATAGACAAATTTTTCTTTATAGATGAAGCTACTATTCATTTAGTGCTTTTGTAAAGAACTGTGCTGTGAAGAAAAATTCTTCTAAGTAATGAGACTGTGCGAGTCACCAATCTCTCTTTACGGATAATAGATGGTTTCCAGCCCAGTCAGTGGACATTACAGGCAAAATGGTTTAGGTAACACAGAATGGAGCTTGATGAATTACTATCACAGAAAATCAGTGAGGGTGATTAATCAACATAGTTTTCCTATAGTGTCTGTGAGTTTCTAAACTTTATCAAGGTGTGTAGTTCATTTTTCAAACAGCTAGCCTCCCACTAGGCTTTTATTAAAAATATATTACCTTCTTCAAACAGAATAAAGATTTTAATGTAAGTTTATGTTATATGTATGTATATGTATGTAAGTTTAAATTATTTCATGAATATAAGTTGAAATTTATGTGTCTTTAAAGTAGGTCACCCAGCTTCTGTGCAGGTACAGTGCTGGACCTAGTATTCTCTACGGCCTCTGTGCTATAAGCCTCCATATTGGGATTTTGTCAGCAAAGAATTTCACTAAATTAGCTAAGTTCATAGTTTCATATAGAGAATGTATATATAGAATGTATATTATTATTATTATTAATAATATTATTAATAATAATAATAATAATAATACCAAATTTAAAGCTCAAGCTTTAAAGTAAACAACTTCCATTAGTGTTTTTATACTTTCAGACGAAGCCCGTATTTCCTTAGATCCTTTAACTTTGGCTGACTGCAATACTGAAATGACTGTAATTGAAACAAACAGCTAGCATATTTTGAGTTGATTTACAGTATATTGTGGCATTACCTGCATGAAAGTAATTGTGGGTTAAATCACTGTCAAAGTACTCCTTCTTTTAAGGCGTGTTACATACGTATAAATTATACAGAGTTATGGATATAGCTCTTTAAAATACTGACGGTTCTTTCAGTTCTCTATAATTGCTCTAGTTCAAAGCGGGAAGCCCATGTTTTATTGACTATATCTGCACAGGCAGCTGACAT
>NW_027318272.1:3065-6707 GCF_032062135.1 Pyxicephalus adspersus
GTGACACATTGTACTAAAAAACACCAGCCCAACCCACAAATACCACATATATAGATGTAAACTATGTGTGCATTGTAATTTAGATGTGGAAAACAATGGTTTAGATGCTTTGTTGTGTGTGTGGTAATGTACTGCAAAGGTCTGAAGCTAAGCAAACTAAGTCACAAGTAACCAATTCATTGTTAAAAGTGTATATAAACATTTTTTATTTGTTCCAGTTTGCTAAACCAATAAATATTCACTGTAATCTTTTATAAAAAAAACATAAGTCTGTGTCATCCAAAGTTTTATTTCTGCATTTTTGTTTCTCTAACCTGAATGGATGAAAATGCATTTAAAATACATGTTGGTCATGATATAAAGCAGATGGATGGTGGTGAATATATAATAAACAGTACTACACACACAAGCTCCTTGCTGGTAGGTGTGATGTGAGTGTCCATTTGACAATCCAGAGACCATTAGCGCAGGTTTCGGAAGTTGTGTTTTTCATTCTTCCATTTTAATTTGAATATGTCAGTGTGTTAATGGGTTTCCCTGTGGCCAGCACTTTGAAGATTGAGTTGACCGTATTTCATTAAATGCTTTGGGGTAAAATGAATTATGTGGCCATTTACATAGGTTTCCGGAAAGCTTTTGTTGCCAGAAAATTTATGCAAACCTGTCAGTGTCAGGTGGGATTCTGGACACAGAGGTCACAGGGCACAGTCAGGAGAAGGAAGAGAAGCTTGGATGTTGACCAGAAAAAGTCTGTGCCAGTAACATGGGGAATTGTTGATTAAAACCGCATTTGGCTCCCATCACAAAGGTGCAGAACAGTTTATTCATCATACTTTGTAAGTGTTTTATCTTTATTAGTGCTTTTATGACACTGCCAGTGTTTTTTACTGGCTCATGAAAAAATTTAGGTGGAACTAAACCAAAAGTAAAAAAATTGAGAACAGGTAGGCTCCTTTTTGCAGAAGGCACATTATAAGTCCTTTTTGCAATAGTGCATGTGAAGCTCAGTGTACAATCCTGGCATACCTGGCTGACAGAAACGATCGAACTCTCGTATGCATGCACAGGAATTATGTCATTCTGGCCTGCCAATCAAGATGGCCAAAGATCCCAATCTTTTAGTTGCATTGGCTTTTTTGTTTCTGAGATTGGTCCAGGCTTTACTTAAAGTGAAAAAGATAAGTCATACACCATACGTGTCGTACCATGCAAAGTGTCCAGTGGGGCGAAAGACAGCTGCTTTGCGCCCATGGAAGCAATAGACTTTATGCTGATATATTTGTATTCATTAATTTATAGCTAATTCATTTCTTAAAACTTTACAAAGTAAACACTCCAATCACCTCGATCCTGTCTGCCATTCCGGTGCCATTACCACACATATTTAGATACACACATGCCAATTTTGAGTGTGTTTTCAAATATAGATCCAAACTCAAAAAAATACAGCAGGATCTTAGAAATCTTTATACATAGTGCTGAATGCTTTGCCTGTAGAGGATTAAAAAATCTCTTGTGTACATTGGAAAGCACGGACTGCTGGAAATACTCGCATTCAACAAGTAACATGAAAAATAAATAAGCCTCTGCACATTTATTTTTAATACATCAAGCACAAGAAAATCAGGCTCAATAAAAACAGTATGTACTCTTCTCCTATGTAATTAAATATTTTGTCCCTATTTTGGTGGTGATGAAAACTAATGAGCACAATGATGATCGATAGGTATTAGCATTGGGACCTAATTGTGTTTTGCTTGGGATATTTCTAAATGTATGGCCCTGTTGTTTTCAGACTTCTATGGTCCTATTCTGTTACAGAAGGGTCTACAATGACTCCCCCCATTGCTTCAGGGCAGGAACAAATATTCAGCACATAGTTTAATGACATTTTCTTAAAAGAAGGATAAAATCTCCTGGGATTGAAGAGGCCAGTAGGTGAAAGGTGAGGAGAAGGCAGCACAAAAAGTACAATTTTTCTTCCTGGGCTGGAAGTGATCAGGTTTAACTCAAATCTTTTTGCTCTGAGGTTAAAACCCTGAACAACACATTCAATGTGTATGCATAAATCTACCTAAAAGCATGATTTTATTTACACTCATAATGTTTTATTCACAACATTACAAAATATATGCATAGCTTGGTTCACAGAGTAGGAGATTTGTTTAACAATGAAGTTCATGGATATTGGCACAATTTAATAAACTTGATTGTTCTTTTGAAGATAATTAAATGATAATTGTGCTCCACTGCAGTTATTCTGTACGTTCTTCCCTTTTACCATGGTATAAAGCATTTTCATAGAAAAGAAAATCAGGTACTGTGGAAGGAATATCTGCTGTGAGTAACACAATTTTTGTTGAATGGTTTTGGAGGGGGGACCTCATTAAGCTCCACAGTATTTGGACTTAAGTCATTTTTCATTTCAAATTAAAAATGTTAATGATCAATTGAAAATCATCACAGTTTAATAGATGGTCAGATTTAGATTCTGTGTATTTGATAATATTGCACATTGATCATCAGTAATCATTTGATCCACCTCATATTTAATGAACATAAGCGTATGTGTTCATGTTCCAAAATTTGGTCAAACAAGAATCCATTGAGAGGTATGCAAAACCCATCAGAAAATTGTGCAAAATTTTCTGACCAAACTAATCAATGTTCTTTCGATTCTAGATTTGATATCAATCACTTCAGAAAGAAAGGTTAATTTATAAAATAATGTAATGGACTGATACCTTTGTTTTACATACATTGCTATGTACAGAAATTCACATGGGGTTCAATTACGGTAACCCAATAAGCAGCCAAATTTCTGTGCACTTATGGTAGTTTTTCTGAGTGCGATGCCAACCATTTAGAACAGGGAGATATCCTGTTCATATCCTTTGCACTGCATTTAAAAACAGCCTGTAGTCCATTACATTCAAAGCTCAGATGCCCAGTATTTGGTTTCCTTTCTTAACTCTTCTATTCTCTCTGCTTTCATGTTTATGTCAAAACCAATTTATTTAAACCTAGTTGCGTTTTAAACAGATATAAATTTTTATAGTAATGTTAAAGTTGAATATTAGAAGAACAAGATCAATACTCACTGACATTTATTATTAAGGGTTACTGTCACTTAGCCAATAATAGATATTTATGTTGAAGTTTAATTTGTACAAAACACAGAGGGTGGTAATCCAATAAGCCCTGAAACTTTCATTAACTCACAGAGAAGAGCTGGCCTGGGGCACTTCTTCCTGAGCTCTATAGAATCTCCCCCTAAGAAAGATTTTATTCAGGACTGTATTTTTTTAAACAAAAAAAAAAGCAATAAGATAGCAAATGTTTATTTTGTTTTATAAAAATCTACACATAAAATATTCTCTATACCTAAATGTCATGGAATCATTGAGGCAAATCAGTAAATATAGATTAACCTCCATGTCCTGTACCTCTACTCCACTTGCATATTGATCTGTGTCAGAAGACCAGAATGAGTAATTGTCCAAAAGTGGATAGCACTTCATGGTATATAAAAGAAGCAAATACACATAGGCTGGACACCTTTGAGTGAATGTATTCAGCCAAAAAGTTGAACAGCCGGCACATACAAAGGATGTATAATAGAAAGGAATGGCTCACAGTCAG
>NW_027318273.1:0-6701 GCF_032062135.1 Pyxicephalus adspersus
TTAAGGGTACGAACTTTCAACCCTCGTGAATTGTGCGAACGTGTGGTGGACATAGTGACAGGCCAGTCGGATCCAAAAAATTATTCAAATTCAGGTAAGGGGGGAAAGGGGGTAACAGACGGCTGGGAGGGGCTGGGTCCCAGACTTCAAAGGGGTACACTAAATGAAGGAAAACGCCTTCAACTCCGCCTAAACCGGTGGTTTTCCTATGTGGGGGAAGGTGGCCGGTCAACAGGGGAACAAAATATAATTTCCAAAACCATATCCACCCGGGGGAAAAACCCAACATCGTTGTAAGCCCTCCAGGCTCTACTCAAATCTTGCATATATGAAAAGCATAACAAGCAGCGACAGTTTCAACAGGAAAATACGAGCCAAAAGATAAATAGAAGGTAGAGAGACATATACATAACCATAGCATATAAACCACAACATGACTTACAAGCCAGGAGACCCCCGCCACCACCCATGTTGGACACTCGATCTAAGCCAAAAAACATGGCCATAGCAGATAACTTGTAACCCTTCTCGAGTGGAGATTCTCTACTCAGTGCCCTAAGAAAATATTTGTCCCACCAATTACCAATACAGGGTACTATTGTAAGGGAACAGAAGAGAGAGCAGATTAGCATATACTATGAATTACACATAACTCCATACATTACCAAAAAGCCGATCCGCCCATGGGTGTTCCCGAGAAGAACATAATAGAAAACATGACCAACCGCAAATAAGAACAGAATACACGTGTCCAAATCTGGGTGCAACTGTTCAAGAGGTTAAGGCACATTAAAAAGGGAAACCATCACCGATCTTCCGGGACCATCCTAGATGGGCAGTGGAGCTTGCCTCCAGGCTGAAGACAAAATAAGGAAGACAATAAATAAGGGAACATCAGGCCACGCCAGAAGCCGCACATCCGGGAGCTGTAAATTTCTCAAGAATCGTGGTAAATCCTCCGGGCCTCTAAAGATAGAATTCTTGCCGCCTGATCTAGCAATGAGGTGGAATGGATACCCCCAACGATAAGGAATATTCCGGTCACGGAGCACATCCAATAAAGGTCTAACAGCCCTCCGAAGATCCAGTGTATGTTTGGACAGGTCCGGCATCAGTTGTATTTGGGCCCCAGCATATTCGATGGCATTAGTAGCTCTAGCTTTCCTCATAATGTCCTCCTTGGTTCTATAAAAATGAACCCGGCATATCACATGCCTGGGGCGTTGGGGATCCTTTCCCTTTGGGCCCAGAGTCCTATGCACTCTATAAATTTCGATGTCCACTTCTGGGGGGATCGCCAATAACTGAGCAAAGATAGTATATGCAGCACTGTACAACTCAGAATTAGGCACTGTTTCTGGCAACCCACGTATACGGATATTATTCCCCCTTTTGCGATTCTCCGCGTCATCTTGCATTAAGTACAACATCTGAATTTGAGCCGCCTGACGTTCCAGAATAGCCTCGTGAGACAACAGTTGAGAAGAAAGTTCCGCACATGTGTTCTGAAGCGTATTAGTAGTGTTGGAAACCTGTTGTAAGGTCTGCTGAATATGGCAACTTGCCTCAAGCCTCCCGATACTATGATCTAAATCCGAGCGTGTTGGAAGCGCCCTAAGATAAGCTTTCCAGTCCCAGGCATCTTCCTCTGCCCCCTGTGAGAATGAGGCGCTGGAAGAGTCTCCCATAGAGGATGGGGCACTAGAAGGAAACAGTGTGCGGTCAGGAGAACCAGTTACCTGGCCAGATGGTGGTGTCTCCATGTCCAGGGCAGCCCCTTGTTCCCTTTCTGGAGAGGACACTATGGATGCGGGGTTGCTCCAGGCCGCATCCGTCCGTGGTCCGGCCTCCTTCACTAATTGAGGCCGCGGCTTTGCGGCCTGGTCGCACGCGTCCTTGAGGCCTGTAGAGAACAGGCTTGGAATGCCTCTAGGAGCCGGCGGCCGAGCGTGTTGGAAGCGCCCTAAGATGAGCTTTCCAGTCCCAGGCATCTTCCTCTGCCCCCTGTGAGAATGAGGCCCTGGAAGAGTCTCCCATAGAGGATGGGGCACTAGAAGGAAGGGCAGCCCCTTGTTCCCTTTCTGGAGAGGACACTATGGATGCGGGGTTGCTCCGGGCCGCATCCGTCCGCGGTCCAGCCTCCTTCACTAATTGAGGCCGCGGCTTTGCGGCCTGGTCGCACGCGGCCTTGAGGCCTGTAGAGAACAGGCTTGGAAAGCCTCTAGGAGCCGGCGGCGAGCCGCTAGCACGGCTCTTCTGCCCCCCCTTCACTTTGGGACCCATCGGGCATGAGGTGTAAGCGCTCGTGCGCTGAAATATGGGTTTCTCCCCCCGGTGGAATACGGAGCAGAGCAGATGTGCTGCTTACTCCGCCATCGGCTGGCCACACCCCCCAAACTCTATATTTTAACTGGAAAAGATGGGGGTCATCTTATACGCCCAGTCGTCTTATACGCCGGAAAATACGGTAAGTGGGACAATAATATTAGTATGAGTATAATGTGTATTTTTTTAATTTAAAAAATTTATTTTTTTTAAATATATAGATTTTTTAATTTATTCAATTAATTGTTTTTACATGATTTCGTGTTTTAAACTTTATTATACTCATACTATTATACTGTCAAATACATTTTTATGAAAAACAATGTACCGCTTTTAGACATATAAAACCGGAAAGAAATTAACCGCTAGAGAGGTTAATAAAAGGAAAATCTATAAATTAAATCTAACCTAAATTAATAAGGTAAATCGAAATTATTCACCAAAATCTCATACACTTTAATATTTTGGAAATCAGCAGCCTTTATTAAAATTATACTCATTATGGCTGATTGGTACACAATTTGAAATATTAACATTGACAGAAATATTATTTTGTATATAACAAACATTTTCATTTAAAATATTAAAAATTAACCTCATCATCAGTGGTTGTTCAAAGTCGGATGTTTAGTGGTAATATGAATGTCAAAATCTACTAGAAAAAACTAGACTAATAATATATTAGTAAAAAAAATGGCGGTAACTAAAATCTGAGAAAAGCTTTATTTAGTCAACTTAACAATACAAAAGTCTAACACTAAATTCTCCAGGTTAATAACCTAAAATGTTGAAACAGAAACAAAGGCAATTATTATTCCCCTAAAATGGACATGTGTAAATTACAAAATGATATATTGTTTCCTTGTAGCTGTTGGGAGGCTAATGATCTTTCATTGCAGTCTTGTTTATTGTATGTTAATTGCATATCCTGCCAGTGTAAACCTTCTCTGAAACTTTATGTCCTAAGTTTTCCAGCTAGGAGTTGTAGGTTTTAAAGTAGATCAGTGCGTGGAACGGTTTCTCGTACATTTATATATGACATTTAAAGTGAAGGTGTTTTCTTACTGATGTGCATAAACTGATTAAAATGTTAGTTCAGGTACCTTTATAAGCTACCCAACATTGACTGACATGACCATAGATGCACTAAGGAAGGTATTTAAATGATAACTTACAGTATTTATGATAAACTTTTTTTGTGTATATATTTTGTTATTTAAATCTTTATTTTTATGGTAGCACAAGCTTTTATATGACAGTATATACTGACCCCTAGTGGAAGTTTAAAAGCACAGAACAATTTTTTTCTCCATGCACTGTGGTAGAGTAGAGGCAGGAAACAGCTGTGTGTACTGTTCCTGCAATAAACTGTACAAATGCAGCTGACAATACCACAAATAGTGATATTTTTGGAATATATTTCAAGTTAATGGTCCACACACAGAACAATGATTAGTGGACTATGAAACCCCAAACACTTCAGCAAAGATCTTATATGTTTTTAGACAGTCATAGGAGAATAAATAAAAAGATACAGTTACTATATATGTAATACAATGATTAGGCAAATGTCCCAAACTCAATCAACCTCCCAAAATTCATTTTCTGATGTGTGTATAATTTTACATTGAGATTTTATCTGATAATAACTTTTCATTGGATAATGATTGTTCCTGGTATACGATGTGCCTGTTTTTTTTTTGTTTTTTTTAATTCTCCAAGCTTGGGTGAAGATACATTTTCATCAGTAAACCTGGGTGATTCAGTAATTCTGGAATGGATTTGGTTCAAAATTGAAAATAGAGTACAATTTATGATTATAATTATGGTTTAAAAAATTAGAAAAAGATGAAGATTAAACTTTCTTTAGTCAAGACAAAAATGGTTAGGGAGGAATTAAAGTAAATGATTTTACCTATTGCGGCTGGGCAGCATAAACATATGTGGAGGGAGTGAGGGGGGATGGGGGATTACAACTGAAGGTGGAACCCAGAGTTGCCCTTTATGTTTTTTGCTGAATATATACAGTACACACAAGTTCTTTAGGTTGTTTTAGAGTGACCCCTAGAGTTTTTTAATTAAAATACATCATATAGGTACTAGGGATGCACAGATGTTTCCTTACCATTAAACACTTGTAACTGAAAGTACCACAAGATATTTTTAGAAAACAGTTAATAAGATCATTCATATCAGATATATGGTGCATTCAGAAAATGTTCCTAAGACAACCAGTAAACTGTATTTGTCAGTTAAGATTTATGATTTTGTTCTGAAAGTCTTGGCAAGCAACCTTGTTTAGGCAACGAAAAACATTTTACATTGGAAATACCGCAGTTACCGGCATTCATACCGGCATACCGGCAATGACAGTGAATCACAAAGAAAAAACACAAAGGGACAATATTAAAGTAGTATAAATGCAGTAAGACAAAAAAGAACAAATGATAAAATAGATAAAAATTGCAATATCCAACCTATAGTACTAAGCATTAGCAACATCTTGATTTTGTACATAGAAAGGAAGATATATTTGTGGGACTTTAAAGGCAATTCAGTACATGTCACAAAATAGTCTCAAATATAAGGAAAAAAGTTTATTAAACACAAGCCATAAAAACAATGGGTGGAAATTCCATAAAAATGCTCAGTACATAGCACCAAACAATTGTGTATATCATTGAGATGTTGTAAAAGATTCTGATAATCCAACGTGTTTCACAGAATGAGCCTGCTTCATCAGGGATTATACAAGACCTCCATAGATAGAATCACCTTTTAATAAAAACAAGTAGAATAATTAGTACTCTTGTAACCCCAATTTTCACATTTACAAGCAATTCAATATATAATGCAGTATATATCTATTGGTTTGAGTTTAGACAACCCATTAGCTATATCCAACATCTTGATTAAACTTGTTTTGTGAATAATAGGATTTGCGTATACATTTATACATTAGCATGAGAAGAGAAACTTTAAAAAGTGACCCAACTTTCCAACTTATTATGAGTATATATCATAGAAAATCATTTTTTTCATAACCATTTTGTGTTTAAATTGACCCTATCTGAAATATTAGGAGTTTTATTAGTTTTAAGGGAGGCAATATCAATCCTGGCTGCGATGTTTAGAAGTTTTTGATGTACAGTATAACGTATTAGGAGCAATGTGCACCATTTTATTTTTATTTTGTTGACTTGTAGACTTGGTCGTATTGTTTAGTTTAACCTCCTAGAGGTAACCCCGAGTCTGACTCGGGGTAGAAAAAAGTTACTGAACTTTTGCTGAAAGTGTTAACCCCGAGTCACACTCGGGGTATGTAAACCTATGGGAAGATTAGTAAATAGAGCGCTTACCTGATCCACCAGCATCCCACGCCATCCAGCGTTGTGATCTCCGTTTTTGTTCTTCTTCCTGCTTCTGCATCCGATGAGTCACCGGGGAGTTACCGGTGATGTTGTTGCGTGTGTTCGTTGCCAGCGGAGAGTGGTGGGAAATTCAAAATCCATTTGTATTGTATTGTTTTCAAGAACATTTATTTTACAGTATGTATGTTTATTAGTATGAGTATAATGTGTATTTTTTTAATTTAAAAAATTTATTTTTTTTAAATATATAGATTTTTTAATTTATTCAATTAATTGTTTTTACATGATTTCGTGTTTTAAACTTTATTATACTCATACTATTATACTGTCAAATACATTTTTATGAAAAACAATGTACCGCTTTTAGACATATAAAACCGGAAAGAAATTAACCGCTAGAGAGGTTAATAAAAGGAAAATCTATAAATTAAATCTAACCTAAATTAATAAGGTAAATCTAGCTATCGGAGACATGAATGGATCAACGAGATTACAATCCGTACCAACTATGTAGCGAAACCACATGAAAGGGAACGGGATTGGCGGAATCAGGGGGGCAAGAAGACCTTGTTGAGTTTGAGTCTAGTCTGGCATCTAGAACTGGGTACTCGGCAGTGGGCAGGTGGAAGCAGTAAGAGCAGGAGGAGTAACAAAGCCATACACACTATGTCTCATGGCCTGCCGCCTCCATCCTCATGCTATTACTGCTGCTGCCTGCCCACTGCCCAGTACCCAGCTCTAGATGCCAGACTAGGCTCAACAGGGTCTTCTTTCCCCGCTTATTCCGTCAAGCCCGTTCCCTTTCATGTGGTTTCACTACATAGTTGGTACGGATTGTAATCTCGTTGATCCATTCATGTCTCCGATAGCTACAGCTTCGACACTGTCCATATGGGTGATGGCTTCAACCTCTAATGCCGTCCTTGCTCCTTCTCAGTGCCCACCGCCTCCTCCTCCTGCTGCTCTGCCTGTACTCTGAAGCCTGTGTATGGCTTGTAACAGAGC
>NW_027318274.1:0-1995 GCF_032062135.1 Pyxicephalus adspersus
AAATCAGTACCATTGTATTTACAGTACCATGACTTCAGATCTGTAAGAAAAAAACAAAACAAAACAGGGGTTTCCTTAATTTTTTCTAGTGTATAAAAATGTTGAAAAGGACTGTACTAGAATGTATTTCGAACTTTAAAGTTGGTTATGCCTCCCAAGCCCAAAGTTCCCAGTTCTCATGTAAGGGTTTATATATAAGTAAGCAAAAAAGCTGCAGTGATGAAGATTTATTAGGAGCTCAGAGGCTCTGGCTGCTCGGGCATGCACAGAAGGGGCATTTTTTTCCACCAAGAGGAAAGAGATGCCGATCTCACACATGCACAGTGAGGTTGGCTCTCTCTTTTTTTTTTTTCTTTAACAGAGGTTACGTCACCTGATCTCGCTCCTCCGCAGTACAAGATCGTGTGACATAGCAAGAAGACAAGAAGTAGATGGAAGAGAAGACAAAATATGGCGGCACCCGATGCTTCCTATTCCTAAGAGGAATTTCAGGAGAAACTCCAGGACAACATGGGACCAGATCTTGGGAGGACCAGCAGCATCAAGGGATCTGTGAAATTAAAGGTAAGTGGGATTTTTAGATTTTTAGTTCCGCTTTAAGGGACTGGTAGGCTGTCTACATGGACTCCTTCCCCAGTGTTTAAACTCATTTAAATGTTCATGAAATTCTCATTGAATAGGCCAGTCCACACCAGAGCATTTTCTTGATTTTCTTCTGTAAAAAAACACATCCTGCAGGATTTGGAAAGTGTTAAAATTCCCATAAATATCCCACAAATATCCAAAAATGCTTGAAAACGCCTATAAATTCTTGTAAATGCCTTATCTGCCTATTCTTTGTTATATACCTTGTTTTAAAACTTTATAAACAACTAAAACCTTGTACAAAGCTATATGGGCATTTGTTTATCAAATATTAAGTAGGGGGGCACAAGGCAGGACAACCCTTGGACGCCCTGGGGCTAAATCTTCAGACCACAGAAGGGTAACAAGACTGATTGACTGTAGTCAGAGGATAATCCAATGGAGAGAAATTTAGGAGAAGGTACCCCAGAGATTTGTTTCTTCCCATACTTCTCATCAGTTACATGATGAGCTGATGATGGAGTCCTGAAGGTTAGATTTCACTGTCAATTTTGATTTATTATTCTTTGTATGTGAACTACAACTGCTAGACACTCTGCTGACCTAACCCTCTCACCTACTCTCAAGTTATTCAATAAGCTATCCCAACACTCAAAATGAGTATTCATTTTTTGAACCCGAGAAAGTGTACCCACCCCTGCCGGGATGAGTGCTACACATAAACAATCTTCCTTGATCAGCTCTGCCTACATGCTCTAAAATCTATAAAAGCACTCTTCTGATATTTACAAATGGGCTAACAGCATCCTTCCTCACTAAGAACAGGATTAACGTTTCTCCGATCAACCAAGTATAGCCAAAAAAAAAACACTCATTCATAAGTTATGACACTTTATCAAGTAGGTCACTGAGTCAATCGTACTTAAAAAACATTAACATTTAGAAAACCAGAAGGTGTCAGTGACAGCCTTCCGGACGCACATCCACCACCTACTTTTAAAAGTACTGCAGTGAAACTGTGTGAAAAAGGATTGACTCACCATTGTAACACACTGATATTGACTGCAGATACAGTAAGTGAGGAGGGAAGAAGAGTTTGTGTCCTCTGTTCCGAGTATAATGTGTGTCTCTTCACAACACTAAAATACTGTTGCCTATTGTCTTTAGCCTTATAAAATAATACAGATAAAAATAGAGGGGACATATCATTTGCATACTGATTACAGGTTTGTACTTAAAAAGTATTAAGGAATTCATTAGAACAATAGTCAGACAAGCAGTGTCAGAAGCAGACTTGCAAGTTTCAAGATTCCTTTAAAAAACTATAGGGATTAGTTAACAAATACTTTAGGCAGAGGTTAAAAAAATAAAATATTTCCAAGTTATACCAAAGACTCAGATCCTTGTGCA
>NW_027318274.1:5493-6694 GCF_032062135.1 Pyxicephalus adspersus
TAGTTTATATTTATAGTTCAATATGTACTTTCAATAATTTGAAAAAAAGAAAACCACAAAAATATACAGGTCAGGGAAAGGTGCACAACACATACATTGAATATTATTTATTGGAATAAATCAGTACTGTAAAATGCTTTGAAGTCAGCTGTGTTTTCTCATCATGAATTGTAAAAAGAGATTTGGGGCGTGCTGCAGTGTTTTTAGCATACCCAAGTGACAATAAAACAGTCTTACAAATTAGAAGAGAAACTTTTGCCTCTGTAAATGTTTTATTAGCAGCCACAGTACTTAATGTGTGAGCGAGGAAGATGAAAAGGATTTGTACTATTACTAAAGTAAGCAACCTTAGTTGCACATAAAAAAGTAGACAGGTGTCTAGAACACTGCTGACAAAAAAGACCCAGCCAACTATGTAAAACTAGTTTTTCGATTCATATTATATGAAGTAATAATAATTATTAGTAAAGACACAATAGTCTGAAAAACTTTTTACACAAACCTACTAATCTGCTCCATATTTGCTACTGTTATGATTCAAGCCAACAAGGTTGAACACATAATGACAACAGGCCCCACAAGGCTGATGGCATATACTTACTTTCCTAGAAGAACAAAGTAATTTGTACTGTAAAGCTAATCATACTCCTGGAGAAAAGAACTAGCAAGAATCTGTCAGAAGATAAAAAAAAATCCTTCCCATAATAAAGGATAGTATAATAAACAATAGTTTTTGGCTCACAATAAACAGAAGTTGAGATTGTTCTTGTTTATGAATTGCTGGTGACTTTTATGTCCAGCTAGAATAGTGCATGCTAAGTGAAATGGCAGTGTCTGGCTTCCAAGATGACCATGCCAAACTACACCCTCTTCCCTCAAACTGAGACAGACAGTTTTCATGTCTGTATGTAAATCTGGATGGGTCACAAACGTCAGCACCTTACCTACAGCCTTAGGGTTGCCACATTTTTATCCATAAGACACTAAAAAAAACATTATTAAAACCAAAATGTTTTCTTCTGTTTAGGAGGTAGCTTATTTCTCATACAAAAATTTTTTTGGATAAAAAGAGGATAAAAAAGAGTGAAATGTTTATTTAAAAAAATGTGGTAATTGAAAAATGAGAGAGTGATCCTGATAGAGAGCCATGGAAGCTGTCACACTGAAGCACTTGTACTGAGGTACAAGAGGCTTAGGCTAC
>NW_027318275.1:0-6688 GCF_032062135.1 Pyxicephalus adspersus
ACCTGACACCCCTTTTCTTGCTCTGCTTTACTTCCCCGGCCGCCATGTTTCCCGGGCTGCCCGGACATTGCACATAACTCAGGAATTTGCAAGACGTATCAAATAAAATCAGCCTGAGAGTGAGATGTATGCGGCTGTCCTGGCGGAGGAGTCCATAAAAGCAGTTTATGTCCGGAGAGTTAATTGGATTATTGTAACGATGGAATATATCCATCCCGGGGACGCAATCTGCTGACTCGTTTATTGGTCGCGGTGACTTACCAGCCATGTGACAGCGAGTCGCCACCTAATCAGTATTAAGGCTCCGCTCCCGGTGAGCTCTGCACGGCTGTCAGGAGAAACCACGGAGGCCGGCTGTATAGATCGCAATTTATACTTCTGTGTGTGACAACGCAGGAAATACCTGCGCCTAATTCACCATCTGATATCCCACCACACCAATGTGTCACAAATGGGGGGGGGGGGATTGCCGGGGTTAGGGTGCAGAGAATCGCAAAATCTCTGTAAAATGTCAGAAATATTGGCTGGATTTATATCACAGAAACTCTGACGCTCCCAAAGAAAGGGATGCACCACCATTCTTCACAGTTGGTAGCACCATGGATTGAATGCAGTCTCATATATATCAGGACGTAGAGGGTAAAATGAAATATTAATTTATCTTTGCAGTGTTTAACCCAGAAATTTCTTTGGAGCTGAATTGGAAGAAATTATAGGTAGGAGGCAGCCCCTGTATTGTAACCCAACTTTTCAGTATGCACCTAACAACAGCCGAATCGTTACTGAAAAGTGCCGGGTGGTGCACCCAGCTAAAAGAGGCCGGGGGGAACACTGCCTTTGTAAGGCTCGTGTACTCCAGGTGTTTATAAGCCAATATTGTAGAAGTGCTGTTCTTGTTCCTGTCTACCCCTCCTATTGTGGTAATCTTGCCCCATAGATGTTGGTTCTCACACCCCTGATGGGGTATGTAAGAAAGAGATTTGAGTTTGTCTTTCCTCTAATGCACCTTCTGTTTCATCACTGCAAACAACTCTGCAGATTTCCACACCTGGCCTCATTAACAGTCCTTAAAGGGAGCCCCAACCCTGATCAGGAGGTTCTGGTAGTCTGCCCATTCCGGGTCCTTCCTGAGATTCTGTGTGATTTGTCTATATGAACCCCCACCAACCTAAACCAACCCAGTCTCCGTCCTGCCACATTCTCATGCTTTCCATTATTGATGCCCCGAAAAATTACCAACATCTCATCTGCACAAGATGCCCATATTACTCTTCTGGGGGTCTCTGCACCCCCAATAACACACCGATAATGCCCCTTGCCATTCACCATGGCTCCTTTGCAGCTCTGCTGAGAATTGAGGTTTAGTTGAATTGCTTTTCCATGTTGGGTTTCTGTTTTTCTGTCCACCCTCTATCATAAGCAGCTCCTAATGCACACGCATGTATTCTTGCTGCTTTTGTTCTGTGTGTTTTCTTGTGTATAGGATCGCTTCTCCGGCAATAGCGGTTTTGTTAGCTGTGAGCGATGATATCTACGGGGGATTGGAAGGAATTTGGCAGGCAGCAATCTTCCAGTCACCCGGCAGTACGGAGGAGAATTATATACATTATGGCAAGTTCTGTACCGTGTATGGCACAGGCAGTACAATTACAAAGAGTCTGTGGGTGTCACTGCAAGCAAAACGCACAGGGGTATGCTTTTTTATTAATTCAGAGGTGTCGGGCAGACCGGGGACGTCATCATCAAATATATTGTTTAACTTTATTAATTACCCCATCAGCCTCCTTCTGCTGATTCTCACATTATATTTACAGAAAGAACTGTTAGAAAATGTTACCAGCTTCTGTGGGCTGGACACCGGGGGGCGCTATTGTTCACCGGGCATTTAATACAGATGTGTGGGCAGAAGTATAGATTCACTTGCTGTAATGATATTTTAGAGTGTGACAATGGAAGTTCTGTGCCTCCCCGTATTTATATATGTGTCCATGTTGGTAGATACCCTTATAGATTGTAAGCTCTTCTGCCTTCTGTATCCTCCGTATACCCCAATAGATTGTAAGCTCTTCTACCTTCTGTATCCTCCTTATACCCCAATAGATTGTAAGCTCTTCTACCTTCTGTATCCTCCTTATACCCTTATAGATTATAAGCTCTTCTGCCTTCTGTATCCTCCCTTATACCCCTAATAGATTGTAAGGTCTTCTACCTTCTGTATCCTCCTTATACCCAGAGGAGCTGACACTCTAATGTCTCCCCACAGTCACACACTATTATTATACATTTATATAGCTCTGACATATACCACAGTGCTGTACAGAGAACACTAGGCCAGTCCTCTTGTATCTGAGCCATGCAGCTCTTTGGTCAGAGTTCCCCTTTAGGCTATATTTTCCATATACAACCTCCTGCCCTAATTGATCTGCATCTTGTTTGTTCTGTCTCTCTCTTTTTTCTGTTTTTCCTGCGTCTCCATCCAGCCATGCATTGTTGTTTTTCCCCCCGGAATGCGTTGGTACAATTCTATCTCACCTGTCACGGGGAGAGTTGACAGTCTAACGAGCAGCAAATATTAATCTATTGTCAAGGAGAACTCAGGGCCCGAATCATTCCATCTCGCCGTGCGTTTTAGCCGGAGAACACACAGCTGAAATTACAGCGTGGGGCCCCGAAACCGGCGATAATAACACAGGAGAGGCCCCGTCCTCGCCGACAATTACCGCTAAAAGGGTTCAAGCGTACGGAGGCGCGGAGATGGCTGACAGTAAAGTGAGGGATTGTTAGCTCGTAATCCGCCAGAAAGACGGCGAAGGAATAATAGATTGTGTTAAAGCCGAATAATATGAGATAAACGACTTTATGGAAATTCGCAGACACCAATGGCGCCCTTAATTCTGAGGTCCCAGGCTGGGAGGACGCTGCGGTCACGTATCATACATCAGTCGGCAAATCTTTGGGATTTGGGATGGCACCGAAAAACACCGCAGTGACCAGGAGACGTATGATGCGCATTGCATGCATCCAAATTCTTCCAAAAAATCACCAGCCAATCAAAACTACTCTGGTTTTAGGCAATGAGGGAGGGGTCGTGCTTTACCTCCAAAATATCACATCACCTCATAATAAATTGTCCACTCCTAGAAGGATTACGGTTGGCTGGTGAGTTTTTGGATTTATTTAGTGGGTTTTCACACTTTTCATGCTGTTCCACGTTTTCGTTGTGTGGATTCCGTGGCTGATGGGAAAAAAAATGGCCGACATGGTAGCCCCACCTCTGAGCTGGCATCTCAGAAAGTAAATGGTGACTCCGGGTGATGCCAGAACAGAGCAGGCGCCTCCGAATGCTTATGTGGGATTTTACTGATAACGATGCAATAAATGCGCCAGTTTGCATTGCGCAGTGGAAATCGCAGTTGCGGATGTTTGTTCCTTTGATATTTCACCGTCCAGTTCATTATCTCCGTCTGTCTTGAAACTCCACATTTCAGCCGTCACCGGTTGGACGGCACTTTGTTGTGTTCCTGCCGCTCTCAGAAGGAAGTGCTCTCCTCCTGCACAATATCAGCGCAAGATTAAAATAACCTTCTGCATTGGAGGCGATGGAACGTCAGGGGCCCGACGTCGTCTCGAAGGCTTCACGAGATGACAAACAAGGGCCCCCTCCCTCCCTTCCTAGGACAGGAATCAGAAATCTCCATTTCTCCGCTGCTAAATATACGACAAATTCATTTTATTTGTGTACCGCAGGCGAAATGTCAGCGCAGCGCATACAAGGCTGACATGTCAGCACATTCCAGCGGGTCTTGTTGGGAATGAAAGGAGCCAAATCTCTCGTCCGGCACGGCTGGGTACTTGTCCTCATTTTGTATTTGCTCTCTGGCGTGGATAAGCGGAGCCCCCCCACTGCGCCCCCCTGCGGCACCCTTGGTGAGAGCTTTGCATATCGCCGATTGTTTAACACAATCACGTCTGTCTCAGCGCATTTCCCATGCTTACGTCCAGCATTGCGAGCTCCGGCCACTGGGCACCGGCAAACGCTAACTGAAATGGTGCCGTCCGGGACGATGGCTGTTCCATGACGGATGAAATGCTCCGCATTTCGGCACCACTTTTATCCGCAATTCTAAATGTTCATTTAATGTCAGAGAGACGGTAAATGAATCGGAATTAAGGCAAATAGGATTAGGAGCCCCCGGGGCCCCGTGGCACTGTGGCGTTCCACGCATTAGTGAGCGATATTACCAACACGAAGCAATAGAATAATATACTGGTGGGGTTTATTCTACATGAATGCGATATTGCATTGTGCTGCATGTTACCGCTGTTGTGCGCCGAAAAAAAATAACTTTTACTTTATTATTGTTATTATTAAACAGAATTTATATAGCAACAACATATTATGCAGCGTTGTACATTGATTTTATGAGCAGCTCCACTCGGCCATTCTAGAAAAGTTCTATCGGGACTTATATCGCATTTTTCATTTATCCATCTCCACATCACCGGGATCGCAGTTTATTGGCACCAATTATTCTTGATATTCGTGGCAATTTTATTTGATGCATTGTGAGAGATTTTTATTCAGTTTCTTATTCTCTAATTGCCACCATTGGGGTGAGTTGACCCAAACAACCATTTGGCGCAGCGATGCCCCCATAGGGACGAGCCCAACGTGCAATATATACAAAAGCTGCTTTGAGCTGCGGTGACGGAGTAAAAAGGCGGCTGATTTATTTATTCCAAGCGATTAGCTCAATTAATATTCAGGAGGCGCCGTCGCAGGGATAATATTATGAAATGGCACTTGGTTGCGTCCGTGGGGTGCCATTTACCGCGGTGACTTCGGCTTAAAACACCTAATTAGGAGCCGAGCAAATGAGGCGGATATGAAAATGAGATTTTCTTAACTCTCCAGCATGGCGGGTCACCTTGCAGAGCGGAGCGATCCTGTTAATGCGCCAGAATCTGAGCAATCCGCACAAAGTTCCCATCTTGTTGCTTGGATACGGCCATAATGCATCAACGCAGGAAAAGCATGCGGCCGAGGTTCAGGTCAGAAGATTACTCCTTTGCCAATAGTGGACCAGAACCTTCATCCCATGCACAGGTGCCAGTTTGCTGCACATTTGTTCTCTTTGCCACCTGGAGGTTTAAAACAAAACTTTGCACTGATATAAAAATCCCAACTTATTCCTCGGCATATCCTGCAGCACATTTCAATATATTGTCTGCATCCAATAAGTACTGGGCTCTTGTAGTTTCCTGCGCTGCATGCTGGGAGTGGGAGGAGCATCATACATTGCACAGTGCAGTCAGTCTAACACAGTGATAGGACAGTGAGGAGTTCATCAGTCCGCTGCTTCTCCTTTGCTATCCAATCACAGGCTGGAGGGGGCGGAGAGGTGACCAAACTGCACCTCCTTAACTTCGTCTCGAAGGCTTCACGAGATGACAAACAAGGGCCCCCTCCCTCCCTTCCTAGGACAGGAATCAGAAATCTCCATTTCTCCGCTGCTAAATATACGACAAATTCATTTTATTTGTGTACCGCAGGCGAAATGTCAGCGCAGCGCATACAAGGCTGACATGTCAGCACATTCCAGCGGGTCTTGTTGGGAATGAAAGGAGCCAAATCTCTCGTCCGGCACGGCTGGGTACTTGTCCTCATTTTGTATTTGCTCTCTGGCGTGGATAAGCGGAGCCCCCCCCCACTGCGCCCCCCTGCGGCACCCTTGGTGAGAGCTTTGCATATCGCCGATTGTTTAACACAATCACGTCTGTCTCAGCGCATTTCCCATGCTTACGTCCAGCATTGCGAGCTCCGGCCACTGGGCACCGGCAAACGCTAACTGAAATGGTGCCGTCCGGGACGATGGCTGTTCCATGACGGATGAAATGCTCCGCATTTCGGCACCACTTTTATCCGCAATTCTAAATGTTCATTTAATGTCAGAGAGACGGTAAATGAATCGGAATTAAGGCAAATAGGATTAGGAGCCCCCGGGGCCCCGTGGCACTGTGGCGTTCCACGCATTAGTGAGCGATATTACCAACACGAAGCAATAGAATAATATACTGGTGGGGTTTATTCTACATGAATGAGATGATATTGCATTGTGCTGCATGTTACCGCTGTTGTGCGCCGAAAAAAAATAACTTTTACTTTATTATTGTTATTATTAAACAGAATTTATATAGCAACAACATATTATGCAGCGTTGTACATTGATTTTATGAGCAGCTCCACTCGGCCATTCTAGAAAAGTTCTATCGGGACTTATATCGCATTTTTCATTTATCCATCTCCACATCACCGGGATCGCAGTTTATTGGCACCAATTATTCTTGATATTCGTGGCAATTTTATTTGATGCATTGTGAGAGATTTTTATTCAGTTTCTTATTCTCTAATTGCCACCATTGGGGTGAGTTGACCCAAACAACCATTTGGCGCAGCGATGCCCCCATAGGGACGAGCCCAACGTGCAATATATACAAAAGCTGCTTTGAGCTGCGGTGACGGAGTAAAAAGGCGGCTGATTTATTTATTCCAAGCGATTAGCTCAATTAATATTCAGGAGGCGCCGTCGCAGGGATAATATTATGAAATGGCACTTGGTTGCGTCCGTGGGGTGCCATTTACCGCGGTGACTTCGGCTTAAAACACCTAATTAGGAGCCGAGCAAAT
>NW_027318276.1:0-6686 GCF_032062135.1 Pyxicephalus adspersus
TTTTTCATTTTTACCTAAAAAGGGGGGGCTGTCTTATTTGATGGCCCTGCCTTATCATCGGGGAAACACGGTATAACCGGCTTCCGACAGCTCCGCTGATTGCTCCACTCCGTGATTGGCTGAGGAAAACCTTGATGACGGCTCAAGCATTTAGACAAGTCTCCCCATTCTAGTCTAGTGCTGAATGGCTGGGAAAAGGAAACCTCAGTTATCCGGAAACTACACTTATCAGGAATCGTCCAATCCCTGTGGGTGCTGGATAAATGAGGTTCTACTGTAGTATATAAGACCAGCCAGATTCCCTATCAACCATGTCAGGTATATAAGTAAACTATGAAAAGTAATAATACAGGCTGATTTTGGCTGCACAGAATCAGAATTTTGTAATGGTTTTACTGCAGTTTATAGAATAGGTAAAAAATAATCCTGAAATTAGATAATAATTTATATATGTAATTGTAATGTATTATGACATAACAGTCAAATAATTCATATATTTGCTGGAGTCATAGTATAGGAAACCTTCCAATTTGTTTAGCACAATTTAGATTTTGCTTGGCGGAAGAATATTTGCAAAATGCAACTATGACATACATCATGTGCTGCAATGGTTTTATGAAGAAAAATTAGAATGTATGAAGTCCCCTGGTAGAGCACTTGGTTTTATCAGTTACCTAATTAGCCAGCATTGTAGTTAATTGAGAGAGAAAACTTCTCACTTGTATCCGCAGGAAAAACAGAGTGCATACTTGTATCTGTTGGGGAAACAGAGTGAACACTGTACTTATCTACAAGGGAAGCAAAATGCACATTTGTATCTGCAGGCGAAACAGAGTGAACACTTGTATCTGCTGGGGAAGCAGAGTGAACACTTTTATCTGCAAGGGAAGCAAAATGCACATTTGCATCTGCAAGGGAAGCAAATTGCTCACTTGTATCTGCTGAGGAAGCAGAGTGAACATTTGTATCTGCAGGGGAAACAAAGTTTTACTTGTATCTGCTGGGGAAGCATACTTCACACGTGTATCTGCAGGAGAAGCATAGTGAACTCTTGTATCTGAAAGAAGTGTAGGAAGCAGTGCTTACAAGAAGCAATGTTTCACCTTTTTCTGGTGCACTCTAGATAAGTGCAGTGACATGATCCTGTACAGTGTGTGCAGTCTTCACTCTACAGAACTAGGTTTTGGAATGTGCAGGAGGAACCTGTCATTAGGAAGATGTTCTTATGACAGATTATCTTTAATATTATAGAAAATACAAGTTGATTTTGCTAGAAAATCATTGTGCTTATCACCTGATGTGAGCAAAAAAAAAACCTTATAATTTTTTGTGTAAATTACTAATCCCATCCATCCGCCATATAATAAAGACGAACAAAGGCAGACATGTTTAAATCCATTCTCTGTTATAACCATGACTGCCTCCATCAATACAATAGAGAAATTGGTGAAGACAAACAGACAAGGAATGTGCAATGTGCAGGATTGTCAGATGAAAAAAAGAGGAAAAAAAAACTGTATGTGCTTTATAATATTCCCGTACTTTGGTGGCTGTAGTTTGGAGTGTAATTCCTAATACAATACAATACAATGCAGTAAAAGGTGTTGCAGTTACCACAATGCAGAAGTGTTATGCCAGCCTTAACAAATCTTCATTTAAAGCAGATCTATCACCAAATCTTTAACATGTTCATTGTGGTTCTTTGGTGCCAATAAATTGCTTCACAACACAATATACTAAAATTGGAATGTTATTACAACACAATAGTGTAACTACCTGGCTTTACCAGCCATCTAGATCCTATACTACAGATAGACAGCAGGAAATGTTCTATATAAAGAGTTGAGGAGAGGGAAAGACCTGCCAAAAGATATTTCTGCAGACAGGGACCTGCAAATGCTAGAGATTTGAGACTATCATTTAAAGTGTTACCCACTCCATGAAGGAGCCTTGTCTCAGGAGACCATTAAAGAGTCGGTGTTCACCTGGGGATGAGGATAGAGGGTGAGACACGGTGAACATACTCTGTTGGCTTTATTCAGACACTGCACTCCCAACCCTCTTTCCTGCTATTTGAGTTACAAAATAAAAAGCCCAAAATCAGAGTTAGAGTTGTGTTGTTTGTGTTATTTCCACCCAACCTGAGGTGAACCCAAGAGTTTTACATTGGCGACACACTATAATCCAGGATAGCGCTTGGCTACTCTGCTCTCCATAGCTCAGCCCTGCTTCCAAAATCTCAGATGGGGATTCTGCAGATGCCACTGAAAAGATCCAACCAATTTTGCACTGTGGCTCTAAAAGACAACTATAGTTTGCTGACACTTTAAAAACCAAACTGATGACTAGTGACTAATGTGCCTTCTTAACAATGAATGGTAGAACAGATGAATAGGGCTAAATGCAGCATTTGTCACTGCTAATCCTCAGCCTGAATACTGGAGTGCTGATTGCCTAAATTCATTATACGTGCCGTATCATCCAGCATTTTAGAAGGTACATATGAGAAGGAATGGCTTTTTTTTTCTCTGCTACTTTTCTTGGATGTATGACAAGTCTTAGATCTAATTTGGTTCAATTTATTGATACACGTTTTCTATTGAAATATTTTTTATATAAGCCTGTATTAGAAGAAACAAAAAGGATTCTATTATTCATTCTTCATATTCTTCTGCAAATGCTACTTGCTTGGCTATCATGTTAAACACAAGTCACTGCAAATGAACAAGCATGCAAACATTGACGTGCTTACAACGAATTTCCTGAGCTGCAAGCTAGTTACTGTAAAAAAAGGCAATTGGCTGTGTTGGAGTTTTTTTTACCAATCCCTTTTTAAAATGTACATGTAGACAAAACATTTTTTTCTTTAAATTCGAGTACAAAAGGGTTAAAAGCCTGGTCATTTTTTTATTGTTGTCCCTGTCTTATTGGGGATATTTCTAATTACTTGTTTAGAATGACAACTGTAAAATTCTGGATTTTCTATAAATTTCTGTCCCTATGCCACTCGAACTGCTACCCCATAGATTTCCAATTTTTTTATCAAATGCCTGTCAAATATACAGTTGAATACTTCCAGACACCTATTAGTTAAAGATAGTTACTTGGTGCCATGTAAATGTGTGAATGACAAAAGCTCATCTGAACCTAACCTTAGACTTTTTGTGTGTCTGTATTACAAAATGTACAACAGAATAATGTTATGGGTTCCAGTCTGACCTATTGTATAGATCTTCTTTCTAGTAATATTGTTGGTACAAATGGTTTTTGCCCAAGTTACCATAGCAGTTGCCGTAGTTGATGGATTTTCAGTTCAGTCCCATTAAAAAGCAAATCCAGCACAAAATGGTAATACACTTTGATGTATAACATTGTTGATGTATACCATAGTGGGTGCTGATGGCTTGAAATGCCCCCACACCAAACTTTTGATCCAGTGGAAGAAATGAGCCCCCGTGGAGCAAAGAAAATGTTGATATCAATGAGTAGAATGCCATTTAGAACAAATAACTTGCATAGTTCACTTTAATGCACCTTCTTTCATACTTCATCTGTTTAATATAACACTATGTACAAAGTTTTCTAAACAGACTTTATTAATACTATTTACAATTCACACATTTGTCAGTATAACATTGGCACTTACTGTATCTCAGGCACACTGTGAACTTTCATCCTGCTTTGGTACATAACTCCAATAGCAAAGCAGAATTATGCTTTTATTAGAACAATTACAATAATCTAAACATGTCATACATTGGAATCATGGCTAATACCTAACACATAATTACTACAGAAACACTAACTGTTGTGTTAATTTTCGGTTTGTTATTCAGAAGTCATCAATGTGATATCATGTTTTATATAGATTAATTGCAATTTATTAATTGTTTTCATCTTCCATTTGTACCGTATACAGCATTGCTTTAGTATTTTGTGTTAAATCCATGGTATTGAAGCTTTGAGATCTCCTTTTCATCAGAAAATACTGTTCGATCAATCCGAGAACTAGGACTGCCCACTTTGCTCAGCCATGACTTCCTGGAAAAAAAAGTACATAGAGTTAATGCGAGTATGTTACTGTTCCAAACACCACTATCATTACTACATATTATATCTGTAATTATTTGTGTAAAGGTATGGCTGTGATCACATAAAGACCGATATACATACAAACTTTGCAGTTGATCAAGCTATGAAGAACAATCCATCAGAAAGAATGTACATTCCCATCCAATCTCAAAATAATCAGGAGTGTGTTTTCTTATAACGACTGCTTACTGGAATATGTATGTCATTTCCATCAGTGAAGGACATAGCCAACAGTGGACACCAGTCTGGAACTGACTTTGGGCCCACCCCTGCTGAACTGAAGTGGGGACCCTGTGACACACTTTGCACCTCCCTATGGCCGTCCCCTGATTTCCTTTTAAAGGAGGGTGGGTATTTTATTATAACCTCTGTTAATATTTAATGCCTCCCCCCCATTAGGAATATTTGTCTTTACTTTCTGTACCCATGTATTACTACCCATGTATTGAAAAGGAGAGAGTAGAGTCAAGAAAGGGTTAGAACTCCTGTAAGCTATCATTGTTTATGCAAGTGGGAGGGGGTGCTGAGAACTCCAGAGCTGTTTTTCAGATTCTGGTTTTTAATCTTTGTATCAACAAGCTCTATAAGGCAATTTTTCTTCTAAAATCAGGAAGTATACTTTGAAATAATTAGACCTTATTTTTTGCAAGGATTTAAGAACATCATTTGCTTAGTTTTCTTCCTTGACTACAGCTAATTCCTCTGTTCATGTACAATTTTACAGTGAATCTTATGTAGAACACTTTGTGAACAATGCACAGAATAGGGGCACCAGCCAACATGTATTTGTCTGGACTGGTAACGGATACATTTGATATATTGTACTGAGGGGTCTTGGGTCACTTGCTTAATGACTAGAGCTGGCTTTGTATTTGAGGAAATAATACAGAGACATAGTCCATTGTTGTGCCCTGTGGAAAGGATTGGCATGGACCCAGTCTTTTTAATTTGAAAAAAGTTGTGCCTCTATTAGTGCCAGTTTACTGTCTCCTGTTACCTATTACATGAGCAAGATGATTGTCCTCAACATTCTGAGGTCCTTCTCTGCACCTTACAACTATTAAAGTTGTGTTGCAAAAAAAAAAGAAGCACACACAAAAAGCAGCGTTAGGCATTGGCCTACTTCAAAGTAGCAGGCTTTAAATGCAACGTTCTATATATCTTTAAACCCTTTAATTCTGAAACTCAGAGTTTTGTGCATGTATTTGGTTTTAGAAAATGTTTTTGAAAAAATAATATCTGGCCCGAAAAAAGAGTCAGGCCCTACTCCTGTGGCCCTAACTTGACCTATATGTTTCTCCTAACCATAGGTCTTCTGTGTCCTCTACAAAGTCATACACAATAAGGGAAACATTTTGTTCAGAATTCCAGCCAGTGCAAAGTTCCTGATGGCAATCCTATTAAGTTATATTGTCCTTGGTCCTTCGTGACTCAAAAATTCCCCCACCAAGGTGCATAAAACCAACTTCCCAGATCACAAAAGGAACAACCTTTGGTTCCTCTACATTGGAATCAATGAGAAAGATAAAGTAAGTAAAATTAAATAAAGCTGTTTTTGTCAGTTTTTAGGTGTGTGTGTATGCTTGTATTTTACTTTTTCATTTTATTTAGTGTAGCCGAAATCACTTAAATCGTGCTCACCTGCCACCATGCCATTTTGTCCACCCACATTTTTTTCTGTATACAATATTCATTTAAAATGCTTTACCTGTCACTGGGAACTGCATTTGTTACATGTATTCTATGCATCTAAACCTTTATTCCTATTCATGCATGCTTTCTTCTATTCTGTATTCATTTTGAAAACCTCTAAATTCACTTAAGTGACTATAGCACTGCTTGGGAATGAGATTTTACAATGAAACCTAATACTTGCCACTACACTGTACAACTGAATAGAGAAAGTTGCTTACTTGTTCAATGTACTGTATAATATACCAGTACCAATGTTATGACAAATGTTGCCCATTGTTGTGTTTCAGTGCAAGAACTGTAAATGCAGCCTGGTAACAGGTGCACAGAACAATGATGAATGGGTCCTCTGCTACTCACATATGAGAGAATCTCAAACACAAAGACCCTATTTAGGCTTGTGAAGAAATTAACATCGATTTTTTCAATAGTACAAAGCATAGCAATTACATTAGACAAGTTATGCTCACATGCCAGTAAAAAGACTCTCTTAGAAGACAAGCAGGGTATTTTATAGTAATATTGTTTCATGTTAAAAAAGGGCACTGATCTTGGACAAAAACTATCACAGATATATGGCACAGACTAGAAGTGGCAAGGGACTTAAGACTTGGCCAAGAAGTGATTTTCTAATAAAGTGGAAACTTTAAAGGTATCCAGTAAAGTTCCTCACCCCTTGCAAGAAAATAACCACCCATACATGTGCACAGAAAAGTCATTTTAAACCCTTATATACAACCCAGCTAGTGTATGAACCAATTTACATGATGGCAGCAATAGTGTAATTTCTTGGGCATTTTTATCTGTACATATAGATACTTCTATGTTTACAGTCTTTTTATGGTGATTATAAAATATTACAGAATTATGGGGAATCAGAAAGACCCAGCAAAGAAAAAAAA
>NW_027318277.1:0-6685 GCF_032062135.1 Pyxicephalus adspersus
TCGAAAAAATCTTTCGCATTCAAACTTCACACTTTTGCAACCAACTTCACAAAAAATTTAGACCCCCTACTTATTCATAAATCAATAAATTTCTTATAAAATTAAATATAACAATATTTTTTTACCATAAAAGTTTTTCTCAAAAAACATTAAATAAAAATATGTAATAATTAATTAAATGATTTATTGATCATTAATGCTTTCTCCTCTTGGGTATTTGGGCAAAAACCTAAATATTTTTGTATAATAATTTACGCAATCCTGCTTGCTTACTGTTAAAAATACACTATTGATGCATTCTTATAAAGCACCCAAATGAATTAGCCTATTTCTTCTTACTACTGCTTTCCATTTAGAAAACATGTTTTCAGCAGAATTAAGAAATGGAGAGTATGGTGGTACAAAGAAGAGTTGGTGTCCCTTACTTTCAACCAAGCTATTTATCTGGCTAGTTTTATGAAAGGGGACATTATCCATTATTAAGATGGCATGCTGAACACTCTTTTCACTAAAAACATTCAAAACCTCATCAATAAAATTGAGGAATGCTTCTTGATTAAATGCTCATGCCTGTGACTTTAAGTGGAGGGTTCCATTTTTATTCCTCACACATCAAATTGAATAATTTCTGCAACGCACTCCAGCCACAACATGCACCACCCTTTGCCCAATAGGAGATCTTCCATTTTGTTCTCATTGAGATGTAAAACCTACTTCATCAAGAAAGTAGATGTTTTTTCCATCTTCCCTAGCAATGAGATCAAGGATTTTGTTAGCATAGCTAAGCCTTTCTTGAAGAGAGTGGGAATCATTGCGCCTTGTATTAAAGAAGTTCTTTTTAATGACCATTGGAATTTATCAATGTATCTATCCATTGTTGAAATAGATACATTGCCCCTGATTCATCAATAAAATCCGCGCTCGCTGGAAGCGCAAAAGTATGCGCAGCCAGCGATCGCGGTTTACCGCGGTCCGGACTGGAGTGTGCTCATACACGCGCCTCCTCACTGCCAGCCGGATTCCTGCCTTCATAATAATGAGCAATAGGGGGCGCGAATCTGCCAATTAAGGCGATTAGATTTCAGCTGCGTGATTAAGGAGGATCTGTTAAGCTCAATGGTGACGTAATAATTTTAGTTATGGTTGTACGATTACAACCCACAACCATTGCTATCTGGGAGGCATCACTTCCATTCAGATAACTGTCTACCACTCTTTGACGTTCTGCATTACTTAATTCTCTGGCCATAAGGTAAGTGCATTACTAAATATAAAGCTAATACCTTTGAAAATAAAAAGATGAATACTTTTGTTATCCTAAAACTTAGTATAAATCCCTGAAATTAAGATATTTAATTTTAAAATTATATAAAGTAAAAAACATAATAATTGACAAATCATCAATTTATTTTAATATATTTTTATTATTGTTTCTTGGGAAAAACATTTATGGTAAAAATATTGTGTTAAATTAAATTTTATAAATAAATTTATTGATTTATGAATAATTAGGGGGTCTAAATTTTTTGTGAAGTTTGGTTGTAAAAGTGTAAAGTTTGAATGAAAAATGTGAAGATAAAATGGGAAACTCTGTAAATAGTCAGTGTCGGAGAGTCGGAGTGGGGGGTACCAGAAACTGAGGAGTTGAAGGATTTATATACCGACTTCACAGCCCTGGGTTTCCAACTATGGGAAGCAGACACTGGTTGTTCTTAGTGTGTGGTTTTACATCCAAATCCAAATGTTCCCCAAAGTGCATCTAATATCAAATTAAATATGAATTGAGCTAAAAATGGTGCAGAACATTTCATGCTTTGGCACTGCATAGATCTAGTAATTTCTTGAAGTAAAAAATAGACTAGTAGGAACACCACTGATTGTGCTTTTCTCCAGAGTGCAGGAAAAGTGAACAGTTGTTTCGACAGAAAAAAAATATTATTGTAAGTGGAAACAGCTTTGGTAGAAATGAAAATGCATAAAAAAAAAAAAAAGGACAGAAACCTAAAATGTTGTGCCTAGAGATTGCAGAGAACAACAGACTAGTCCGGATTGGTTATGTTCTTCCTGCAGCTTATCTTTTCCCCTGTGGACCTATAATGCCCTGTTCTGCAATGTGTATCTGGAGAGGAATTATACTCATTTTTCCCTCTTTCCTTACAAACTGGAAACCTTTTTAATTTGGTAATTTATCCAAACCTTAAAAAAATGTGCATGAAAAGATATTTATTAGGTGATCTCTCATAGCCAACTATTCAGGAGGGACCTATTTGTCCTAAAATTATAACTTGGGGGCTATAATATTCACAACCGTTGTGTGTTCAACAAAGGTTGCTTCTGAAGCACAAAGAATTTGAGATGTTTCATCCAAGTGCAAATGATGTCTCTACAAAACAAATAATGTAATTTTATGGGGATGGAGATATTTCCATCATGTGTATAATGTTATATTTATTTTACGGTGCTGTAATGCACCTGGGCACACAAATCACAACCAACTCCAGGAAATATTTTCAACAACCTTTATTGTCACTGGGTTGGTTACTGGGGATAAAGAAAATGGCAGATTTACTAAACACTTTTTTAGCTCTGTGTGCACAAAGGAAAATGCCAGAACTCAAGTCCAAATTCACATTAGCAATGTCACTGCCCTAAATGAGTCACAATGGCTCAGAATTTATATGACTGAGAAACAGCTGGGAAAAATTAAGGCTGACAAAACACCAGGACCTGATTACATCCACGTGTCCTCAAAGAGCTGAGCTCAGTTATTTCAAAGCCATTATTTCCAATTTTAGAGACTCTTTAGTCACTGGCAAGGTACCGATGGATTGGACAAAGGCCAATGTGGTTCCTATCTTCAAAAAGGGAGCAAAGTCATTACCAGGTAATTACAGCCCAGTTACTTTAACGTCCATAGTTGGAAAGGTCCTAGACAGTTTGATAAAGAACCACATAGAGGAGTTTCTGCTAGAAAATAATATTATAAGTGATAATCAGCATGGCTTCATGAAAGACAGAAGTTGTAAAACAAGATTACTCTCTTTTTATGAGGAAGTAAGTAAACAGGTAGACAGTGGAATAGCAGAATTTGACACTGTACCCCACAGACAGTGGAGTAGCAGTTGATATAGTGTACTTTGACTTTGCTAAAGCATTTGACACTGTACCCCACAGATGGTTAGGGACAATAGGTTTAGAAAAGTCAATCTGTAAATGGATAAAGAACTGGCTTAAAGACTGCACCCAGAGAGTTGTAATTAATGATTCATACTCTGAATCAGCAGTCAACAACTTTTTTGGTCCCGCGGACCACTAAAATTACTGGTTCCTGAGCCAGGTGTCAATTAAAGGAAGAGAAACCTCTCCCTTAGTGACGTCATAACTGCATAACCCCACCCACTCTCCCATCACAGATCTGAGCCTAGGAACTGTACAAGGGACATGGTCTGGGGCTGTGGCTGGTGCGCCCTGCCAGCAGGGTCCTTCACCTGACCCTGCTCAAGGGTGCACCGGCCAGAGCCACGGACCACCAAAACTTTCTTGCGGACCACAGGTTTAGCGACTGCTGCTCTGAATGGTCTAAGGTTATTAGTGGTGTACCCCAGGGTTCAATTTTGGGAACTTTCCTGTTTAACATCTTTATAAATGATATGGAGTTTGGGATTAAAACTACCATTTCTGTGTTTGCAGATGACACCAAACTATGTAATGGAATTAAGTCCATACAGGGGCCCTGATTTATTAAAGTTCTCCAAGGCTGGAGAAAATACACTTTCATCAGTGAAGCTGGGTTTTCCAGCAAACCTGGAATGGATTTCCTAAAAGTCAAGCTATTTGTTAGCAAATGTTTTCAATCTCGGACCAGATCCATTCCAGGTTTGCTGTATCGCCCAGCTTCACTGTTGAAAGTGTATTCTCTCCAGCCTTGGAGAACTTTAATAAATCAGGGCCAGGATGTCTATAATCTACAAGCAGACCTGGATGTACTGTTTGATTGGGCAGCCAAGGGGCAAATGACATTGAATATAGATTATTATTATTATTATTATTAAACAGGATTTATATAGCGCCAACATATTACGCAGCGCTGTACATTAAATAGGGATTGCAAGACAATAGTGATAGGTCTTACTTTCGGGGTAGGTCTTACTTTCGGGGAAACACGGTATGTAACTATGTGATCCAGGTACAGGCCGAGGTCAAACACCAAAGATAAATCCGATAAAGTGAGGTACAGAGGGATGAGGCAGAAGGCTTAGTCGGGGGCAATCCAAAGACAGGGCAGGCAGAATTCATGCTATAGTGAAAATTCAGACTGTGTCGCTGTGGGTAATAAGCCCGAGCTGGTAACAAGAAAGCAGGTTAACACGGAAATCCAACAGAAGAACGCACCCAAGCACACAGAGGCTATAACGAGCAAGCGTGCTAATGACAGGGCCTCAATAAATGGGCAGAGTGCCCAATCACATTAAGCCACCTGGCGCTATTGGATTGGGTGAAACATACTGAATAATTAATGCCTTGAGGCTGATTTGGCTGCAGAGAATTCAAACTATACATGCCCCCGCCCCCTGGGGGGCATCCAGCTGCCTCACCCCCGGGGGGTACAAGAGGCGTGCATAGTAGCGCGTGTGCCTCTTACAGCAGGACCACAGAAATGCTGAGGGCGTGTGCACGTCTGCCGGGATGCCATTTGACCAAACAGTAGTTTGGCCGGGATGGATCCCTCCACCAGAGAGAGGAGACAGGCTGCAAGCAGAGCAGCTGCAGCCCTGACCGCGCTGCCTGCTGCAGCGGTCCCCTCTACACTGCCACTCCCTATGGTTGCCGTGGGTGAGGACGACGTGGGATCGCTGGTGGGGTAAGTTCCCTACAGGTGCACTAGTGTAATGGTAACTTTCTGTTGTTGGTCACACTCTTTCCTGTCATACCCTCAGTTATTTATTAAGATTCTTCTGAGACACCAAATGACACTGAAACCAAGAAACTGCAGTTTACATTGCTGGAGAAACTTAGCAAAAGACAATCTTACGTGCACAGGAGAAGAGAAAATACATTTACAAGGTGCTCTAGTTACCTTCTACTATAAAACCAAAAGACTGGTTACATTTAAAATCCCTCTTGTAAACCAATTAAACAGAATAAAGGATCATTTGTTTATTTAGCATAATACTGGTTTACATCACTTGGGCCAAAGGTTTTTTAAGCATCCCATGAGTAAGGCTATGTACACACGTGCAATAATTGTCGCTGGAAAGGATCTTTCACGATCCTTTCAAACGACAAACAACTGCACGACGCATGAACGAGTGCTGTATATAAAGCACCGATTTGCTCTATAGAGCGGGGACAGGGAGAACAACAGAGCGGCACCCCACTGCGCTCTCTCCCCCTTCACTTCCATTACGATCGTTTATCTCATCTTAGACTAAGTACACACATGCAATGGTTCTCGTCCGATAATCGGCTCAGGAAATTATTAAAGTTCCTCTGGGTAAAATCAGGTCCCCTCTGTATCTGATGTATTTTTGCCTGCCAAGCTATAAAATGAAGATTACAGTGAGAACCCTCTAATGCACAGTACTAAAATACAAAAAAAATAAAAAAAACTGGCTTATAGGGAATCCCTTGAGGGAATGTATGTTTCATCTCTCAAAACTCTGCTTCCTCTCCATTATAGAGCTTTGTTGCCTGTAATTTTTTTCAGCATCTGTCCCTCCATGTGCTTCCATCTTCCTATTTGAATGCTTTAGACTCAGATGTCACCGAGTTGGAGGTATGCACAGCCATCAAGGAACTTAAAATCCCAAGATACCTGGGCCAGATCTCTTCTCTGCCCTGTTACAAGAAATGTGTGGATACCATTGCCTCTCACCTTCTTGATATTTTTATTTTTGTTAAGGACAGTTATCCCTTTGTTCAGGCCACATTTACGGCACATACAGTTGTCCAAGATCCAGAGCTCTGGTCAAATTTTTGACCTATCTTGCTTCTTTTTTTTTTTTTTTTTTTTTAAATAATTTTTATTGAAATTTTTCAAAATATACAAGACAACATAGGTATAAACAGTGGGACAAAGAAAACAATAGCATTTTTGAGCATGATACTAGTAAAAACTGAAAATATAAAAACGAACAACATATACTAAATCTATTCGACAAAAAAAGACCTAGAAAAATGTACTCGAGACTGACAAAGATACACACCAAATTATCATAAATGAAAGAGCCTGCGGTCTATATCAGGGGCAGTATGATGATCCAGCCAAGGAGTCCAAACTTTGTAAAATTTGTGCAGAGAATCACTGGCCACAGCAGACATTTTTTCTAAGACCATAGTGTCTGACAATCTAGACAACACTGCTTGAAAGCTTAAAGAAGGTTTCCGCCATGCAGCTGCTATCACCTGACGGGTGGCCAGGAAAATAAAAGAGATCAATTTACACTGACTCTTAGTCAAAGTAGAGCCTAATTTATGAAGCAGTGCAGTCCAAGGGTCCCTCCTGATAGACACATGCAGAACCGAGCGGATATAATTAAAAATCCGTATCCAAAGTTTTTTGACCACGGGACAGTCCCACCATATATGGCGAAAGGTACCGAGGTCTTTACAACCTCTGAAACAGCACGGGTCGCTCCCATTTGCAAATTTAGCGATTCTTACTGGCGTTAAGTACCACCTAAAC
>NW_027318278.1:0-6679 GCF_032062135.1 Pyxicephalus adspersus
CCCATCGTTGTGTGGTGATCCCCGGGTCGTTCACCAGGAAGGAGAAGAAGAATAACCGCCGGTATGAGTCGCTAATTATTCCGGTGCTTAACCACGCTACAGAGCCTCAAGCTAAAGCGACCATCCGCTTCCGCTTCCGGCCACGCCCCCCTGTTTCTTGCTTTTTTGATAGCAAGTGAGATCAGAATATAATATCTGTATTTTTGTTGGGGAAATACAGAAATTTTTTTGGCTTTTTTCATAGCAGATGGGACCAGAATAAAATATCTGTATTTTTTAAGAGAAATGCAGATTTTTTTCTAGCTTTTTTGATAGCAAGCGTGACCAGAATGAAGTATCTCTATTTTTGTGTGAGAAATACATTTTGTATGGCTTTTTTCATAGCAAGTGGTATCAGAATTAAATATTTGTATATGTTTTAGAGAAATACAGAAATGTTTCTGGCTTTTTTGATAGCAAGTGAGTCCAGAAAAAAATATTTGTATTTTTTGAGAGCAATACAGAGATTTGTATGGCTTTTTTGATAGCAAATGGGATCAGAATAAAATATCTGTATATTTTTTAGAGGAATACAAAAGTTTTTCTGGCTTTTTTGATAGAAAAATTTCTCCTGATTAGGCTGTTGGGCCTTGCTGTGCTTCCTGGGAGCAAATGATTCGCGCCCAGCCATGCAATTCCCGCTGGAAGTAGTCGCCGTTCCCGCCCCCTGCATTTGCCCTAGTTTGTTCGGAGAGAACACAACCACATAGCGAATTACAAGTTCGTTCTCACTTAAATGTTTTGTAAGCAAGAACAGCCTGATTCGCCACGAATAGATAGATAGCAAGTGGTATCAGAATTAAATTTCTGTATATTTTTTAGAGGAATACAGAATTTTTTTGGCTTTTTTGATAGCAAGTGGGACCAGAAAAAATATTTGTATTTTTTTGAGAGAAATACAGAAATTTGTATGGCTTTTTTGATGGTTAACAAGTGGGATCAGAAAAAAATCTGTATTTTTTTTAAAGAAATACAGAAATTTTTCTGCCTTTTTTGATAGCAAGTGGGATCAGTATAAAATAACTGTATTTTTTTTAGAGAAATGCAGAATTTTTTCTTTTATTTAGCGAGTAGGACAGAAATGTTTCGTTCTTTTTTGGTAGATAGCAAGAGGTAGCATAAAAAACTGCACAATCTGTGAATTTCAAGATATACAGAAAGCTCCTAACCTGTCCCTGTCACAATGCTCTTCTCTCCCTGCTTCTTTCTTTGACACAGAACACAAGATGGAGTGACTAACCCCTTTTCCCTGTATATATGTCTGTGCTCAGATCTCTCCTGATTGGGTTGTTGGGCCTTGCTGTGCATCCTGGAAGCAAATGATTCGCTCCCAGCTGTGCCATTCCCGCCGTAAATAGTTGCCATTCCCTGCATTTTCCCTTGTTTGTTCGATGAGAACACGACCTCATGGGGAATTACAAGGTCGTTCTTATTTAAATGTTCGGTAAGCGAGAACGGCCAGATTCGCCAAGAGATCGAACTTACAAATCTTGCTCACTCCTCCCTACTGGGTATTAAAGCTTTTAAGGAAATATTACGGACTGTTGATCCAGGGAATAATCGATTGCTTCATGGAATCAGGAAGGAATTTTTTTTTCCCTGTTGAAGCGAATTGTTCTAGGTTTCCAAGACCAACTAGGTTTCCAACTATGTCCATAGGATTTTATATATATTTATATATATGTTTATTGCCCTATTGGTTGAACTGATGGAATTACATTTTTTTTCAAAATGACATACTATGTAACTTTGTAACATTCAATTTTTTGCTTAGATGAGTCAGTCCCCTTCTTTTATATCACATCTCTTTGAAGAATAAAGCCACCCAAACCCAAGATTAAAGTACCCAAACCATCACTCACCATCTAGGTGATTGTTCTAGGTAACAATTCAGTAACTGTTACTGTAAAGATCCCTGGTGAACAGCTTGTTATTTTCTATTGATAAGGGTAGTGTTGTTGTTCGAATTCGGGTCATCCTTATGTTCGACCCGAATATTGCTGTTCGAATTCGGGTTGACCCGACCCGAAGTTTGCTGCATTCGACAAACCCGAATTCGGATTTCCCAGAATGTACTGAAACAACTGGGCAGGGTGGGCAACTCCCCCATGCCCTCCAATTCAAGATGGGAAGAGCACGTTCACAGCCTTTTGGCATCTCCTTCTACTCCTCACCCTAGTGGCCCTCTACCTCTACTCTTTCTCTGAGGTTTATAAATTTATATGGAGCTGTGTAACTGGAAAATATTTTATTATCGATCACCCCCCTCAGGGCCCCCTGCCTTTATCTACTTTGAGGAATATATCACTTGTAATGGAGCTGTGTGAATCATAACTAAGACATTTGTATTTTTAGTTAAGAAATACATACATGACTCTGGAATATGTGTTGAATTTTTTTTTTTTTCTTATAGTGTTACTACCCCCTTATGTTTTTCCTCCCTTTTTTTTCTTCTGTACCCTGTTAAAAATTCAATAAAAATATAATTACAAAAAAAAGAAATACATACATTTTTCTGTCCTTTTGGATGGATAGCAAGTGGTATCAAAAATAAATATCTGTATTTTTTTTTCAGAAATACCCGCCGGTATGAGTCGCTAATTATTCCGGTGCTTAACCACGCTACAGAGCCTCAAGCTAAAGCGACCATCCGCTTCCGCTTCCGGCCACGCCCCCCTTTAAAGGTGTTTTTTTAAAGTGTTGCACTTAAAAAAAAAATTTAAAACTGTTTTTTTATTTATTTTGAAGGATTGTCTACCCTTTCTAAGTTTTACAATTTTGAGTTTATGTACGCTTTAATAACACTATAGGGTCTATTTCTAGAAAAGGGAATTTGATATTCCCTTATACATTCACTGGTCGGAATCAATTACTGCCATTGAAACACATGAACCTGGATGATTCCCACAAGGGAACGTTTAAGGGGACGTTTAAGGGAATGTTTATGAATGCTTTAATATATATACAACATTAAAGCATTCATAGGTCCATCTCCCATTGAAAAATCATGGGGTGGAGATTGCAGAGCTATACAGAGAATTTCTACTCTATGTGTACGCTGAAAGCGTTTTGAAAGTGTAAACCGAGCAAATTTGTTGTAACCCGACACATTTCGCCAAATAGATTCTTCATGGGTATAAAGTCTAGTAAAAGGATAATACACTCATTTGAATATATTCATTATCACAGTAAAAATATATATATAGGTCACATAGAAATTTTGGACATCGAAATGTATACATGTCTCTTACCAATAAACATATCATATCACATAAAGTAATAGTTCCAAAAAACACATATAGGGAGTGTTCAATATGAACCTAATATTGTAAATTCAGATGAAATAGTAAAACGCGCTTGTATATAAATTCATTGATTTTCTAGCAGTGCTTATACTTCTAGATATTGTGAAAAGGTAAACAATTGTTTCATCTTTGACTTGTTTGCACTGAATACTGTAATGCGCCTGGGCACACAAACCACAACCAACTCCAGATATCCTTGAATCAGGTTTATTCAAAGCGGTACAGCACAGCAAGGGTTAATTTCAATCAAGCAAGGTACAGAAGGATAAGGCAAATGCAGGTCAGTAACAATCCGAGGTCAGGGCTGGCAGCAGGCAGAATGGTCAATAACAATCCGAGGTCAGGGCTGGCAGAGTTCAATCAGAGTTGTGATTGAATGTAGAAGGCCAAATCTTCTGCTTCATCCATCGGTACCACACTTTATCGGACTGAATTTCTGTGTATGTTACCCCGGAACTGGGACATGGGACAGCAGTCCCTCTGTATATGTTGGGGGGATGAGATGTGAAACACCGGTATAGTTAATGGGAACTGAGAGGTCCAGGATGACCACATTGATCCATGAAGGTATTGAGCTCAGCAGACGTCTGGAGACTTCTACACAAAAAGTATGTGGCCGTCCTGGGAGACGCCATTCAAAGATCCGTCAACAAGTGTCTTGTGTAAATACTGCAGAATGATGACTTTCGGACTGAGAAGCAGCTAAAAGGGAAGGGTGACATGTAATTTGCAAACGACACATTGGGAGATCTCTGGCTGAAATCCACAATGCCATAATTTAACGCCAAGTGCGTCATTACAGAACTGACGGCCAAATTGTACGGTTCTATTTCCTGACCCGTGTTTCTTCGAAGTACATAGAGAACATGCTGGCCAACTTCAAAGAGCAGCAGTAGGAGGAGGCGGTGGGCACTGAGACGGAGCGGGGACCGCATTGGTAACTGGCATCCAGAGTTGGGAACTGTGCAGGCGGCATCAACCCGAATAATTTTGCATTATTCGGCCGAATAGCGGTCGAATCGAATAGCGACCTGTTCGACCAACACTACGGTCCACGCTCCGTCACAGGGCCCACCGCCTCCTACTGCCTGTTACTTCTGCTGCCTTCCCAGTACCCAACTCTAGATGCAAGATACTAATGCTGTCCACAGTCCGTCTCAGAGCTCACCACCTCTTCCTCCTCCTGCTGTAACTGATGCTGCCACCTGCCCAGTACCCAACCAAAAATGCAAGATACTATTGACATCCACACTCCGTCTCAGAGCCCACCGCCTCTTCCTCTTGCTGTAACTGATGCTGCCACCTGCCCAGTACCCGACTTTAGATGCCAGATACTAATGCAATCCACACTCCGTCTAAGAGCCCACCGCCTCCTTCTCCTGCTGTAACTGATGCAGCCACCTGCCCAGTACCTGACTTTAGATGCCAGATACTAATGCCGTCGACGCTCTTTCCCAGACCCCACTGCTTCCTAATCTTGCTGCAACTGATGCTGCCACCTGCCCAGTATCCGACTGTAGATGCCAGATACTAATGCCATCCATACTCCGTCTCAGAGCCCACCGCCTCCTCCTCCTGCTGTAAATGATGCTGCCGTCTGCCCAGTACCTAACATTAGATGCCAGACACTAATGCCGTCCACACTCCGTCTCAGAGCCCACCGCCTCCTCCTCCTGCTGTAAATGATGCTGCCACCTGCCCAGTACCCGACTGTAGATGCCAGATACTAATGCCATCCACACTCTGTCTCAGAGCCCACCGCCTCTTGCTCTAGCTGTAACTGATGATGCCACCTGCCCAGTACCCGACTGTAGATGCCAGATACTAATGCCATCCACACTCTGTCTCAGAGCCCACTGCCTCCTCCTCTTGCTTTAACTGATGCTGCCACCTGCCCAGTATCCGAATGTAGATGCCAGATACTAAGGCGGTGGTCTCAGAGCCCACCGCCTCCTCCTCTTGCTGTAAATGATGCTGCCGCCTGCCCAGTACCTGACTTTAGATGCCAGATACTTAGGCCATCCACACTCTGTCTCAGAGCCTACTTCCTTCTCCTCTTGCTGTAACTGATGCTGCCACCTGCCTAGTACCCGACTATAGATGCTAGATACTAATGCCATCCACACACCGTCTCAGAGCCCACCGCCTCCTCCTGCTGCTCTAAATGATGCTGCCGCCTACCCAGTACAAAGCTCTAGATGCCAGATACTAATGCCCTCCACACTTTGTTCCAGAGCCCACCACCCCTTCCTCCTGCTGTTACTGCTGCCGCCTGCCCAGTGCCCAGTACCCAGCTGTAGATGCCAGTTAACAAGGCTATCCATGCTGCATTTTAGAAATTTACAGCTAGCAGATAGGAAAAGTTAGTGCCCTACAAAGCAATGTCTCCATTAGCTACAGCTTGTACACTGTCCAAATAGGTGATGGCCTCAACCACTAATGCCATCCTTGCTCCGTCTCAAGGCCCACCACCTCCTCTTACCAGTACCCAGCTCTAGATGCCAGACTAGACTCAAGCTCAACAGGGTGTTCTTTCTCGCTGATTCCGCCAAGCCTGTTACCTTTCATGTGGTTTCGCTACATAGTAGCTACGGATTGGAATCTCGTTCATCCATTCATGTCTCCAATAGCTACAGCTTCTACACTGTCCATATAGGTGATAGCCTAAACCTCTAATTCCGTCCTTGGTCCTTCTCAGGGCCCACCGCCTCCTACTCATGCTGTTACTGCTGCCGACTCCCCTTTTACCAGCTCTAGGTGCCAGTTACCATTGCAGTCCCCACTCCGTTTTAGAGCCCACCGCCTCCTCCTCCTGCTGTAAATGATGCTGCCGCCTGCCCAGTACAAAACTCAAGATGGCAGATAGTAATGCCGTCCACACTTTGTTCCAGAGCCCACCACCCCTTCTTCCTGCTGTTACTGCTGCCGCCTGCCCAGTTCCCAGTACCCAGCTGTAGTTGCCAGTTAACAAGGCTGTCCATGCTGCATTTTAGAAAATTACAGCTAGCAGATAGGAAAAGGCAGTGCCCTACAAAGCAATTTCTCCACTAGCTACAGTTTGTTATTTTTTTCCTGTTAGGCAAGAGTTAACCGTGTTCAACTCCTCTACATAGGCGCCTATATAAAAGCTTCCGATGCCTGATGCCTGATATATAAATATTTATTTATAATTATTATATATAATTTATTTATTTATAATTATTGTAGGATAAATATATAAATAATTTATATAATTAATGTAGGATATAAAAAAATAGCAATATACACAAATATATATATAGAAAATACTTTTAACATTAAATCCTCCCCAACTCAACTTTATTTTATTTTTTTAA
>NW_027318279.1:0-1025 GCF_032062135.1 Pyxicephalus adspersus
CATACAGTTCTATTACACCCCATACATAGAGCACTACACCCCTAACATAGGCGACCATATAACATAATTATATAACAGCTGTATATGACTTCATAAAGCCATAGAATATTAGTTTCTCCAGCTGTCATACAAAGAAGAATCTTATATTGTAACTTCAGTGTAGACCCATGACAAGCTAAGCCTTCGGAATGGGAACATCATCATAGGAACTCACGATGCTTGAGGAATATAAAGCCTGAAACATAAAGGTTATATAAACCCGAAGCATCGCAGCTTTGCAGCTACAACTAAAGCAGCTCCTACACCTGTGTCGGTGGATTTCATATTCAAGTCATTGTCTGCAATTGTTTGCTTGTGTTATTTTGTACACCCATCCACCCCGCTGCCTTTTAGCCTTTTCTTCTCCAACGTGCTTCTAAGAGGCTCCCATCCTTATTCACCAATGGAACCATTTACACTCCATTTCACCCCTCTCTCTCTTTTCTCTCCTTCTGGAAAGCAACTGTCTCCTCAATCAAAGCCCTTGTGACAAAGGAGCGTGAGTGTTACAGCATGGTGGTGAATAATACGGAGAAGTACTTATAGTACACCTGCACAACGCCCCTTTCCTTTCACCCGCCGCTGAAACACTTCTCTCTCTCCCTTTTTTTTTTGTTAATTTGTTTTGTGCTCTGACCTATTGCTCACTTAACCTTGAGGCTTCCTACAGGTTTCGCTCCTTTCCTACCTGCAATGGCTTTGAATTTCTTTGTTGGCGCTTTGTATACATTTGCGCTCTTCTATAGACAACGGGAAGACAATAGAATTATATGAAATGAGCTTTTGTTTGGCTTCGAAAATCTACTTCCAGGTGAATGGAGAGAGGTTGAGGTTGAAAAGGCGTGTGAAGGGTGACCAGATGGTGCCGGGGCCCTTGATGGTAAATCTTGGTGTGTAATGACATTGAAAGGTTTAGCAGAGAGTACAGAGCGGGGAAGTACCTAAAGATTGAGGGGAGCGAGGCACCGGATAAAGTGAGATATAAA
>NW_027318279.1:3285-4918 GCF_032062135.1 Pyxicephalus adspersus
TTTTTCTAGAAAAATATATTTTTATCTGTAGCTGAGCCCCGGTGTAGGGTACTTTTAAAACAACCAAGTTTACAGATTAAGTCAGGGGTGTCAAACTCAAATACACAGTGGGACAAAATCAAAAACTTAGCACCGCTACAACACATCCTTGCGTCAAGAAAACAGTCCAATGCAGGGCTTAACGTTATGAGTGGCTGGAACTCCCTCTTCACTGAAATAGCACCGCTACTACAATTCCTGGCGTCTATAAAACAGTCCAATGCGGGGCCACGCATAGGCAGAGAGGGCGCTGGTCTACAGACGCGAGTGATGGCCGGAATTGTAGTACCAGCGCTGTTTTAATGCAGTGGCGGGCCAGCTGCAATTCATGTTTAGGATTCCTTTGGGGGCCAAAAAAAAAATGATGTTGCGGGCCAGATTTGGCCCGTGGGCCAGAGTTTGACACCCCTGGATTTAATATTTATGAGCCAGTATACAGATGGTAAAGGGGTGCCATTCACAGGTGTTGTGAATAGACCTGTATGGCAGGGATTTAAGCTATAATATCTATACAAACTGCATAGAATCGACATAAGATGCAAGTAAGAAGATTTGCAACTGTGCCACCTACTGGCAGCAAATGTTAAATGTGACACATTTATTTTGCATCTATTTTATATATTTTCTATTTTAAAGAATTCTAATATTTATAATAAAATATTTAAAATATTTATATTATAATTTATATGTTATATATTTTATATTTTCCAACCAGAAGAGGTTACCACAGAAGTAAACGTATATTTATTTTGCCAAATGTTATTGTTCCAGTGGCAACAACAATGGGCAGTGCGTTACAACAGGACTATAATGTGTGAACATACATGCATTGCTAGTCTGCAGGATAGTTCTGCTCCTTGGGGGTGTGTCCATGACAGCTTGGCTCAAAATAGGCGTCTTGCATAACTTTGTCTGTCATTAAACTTAGAAGTCTGTCGCCATCTAGTGGTGGAAGGAAGTTACTGCAGTAAAAGTAACTGGTACAGCCACAGCTGCTCTTTTATTTTTGCCATTACTGTGCTGTGAATTTTATTTTTTTTTGCCAGAGTTCTGCCACAAAAAGTATAAGAGAAAAGAAAAGCACATTCCCCAGGAATGTCACAAATTTTAAACTTCTGGTGGAACACATCCAAAGCATTACAGATGACATTTTCTGGCCTTGTTTGCTATGATAGATGATAAGACCACTGTCATTTGTCCATGGGGTCCCTAGGATGAGGATAAGGTCAGCCCCTCCCCCACTCTAACCCAAATTTTCAATATTTAGCACCACCAGGGAAAGGACTTGGCTCAGCTTCTGGAAATATTTCACGTTGGCTGTGTTATTGTTTCTACTTCTTACACGGGTTCCCTTATGTATGTATGAAATACAATTAATATTTCTTCCATTTCTGTCACAATTCCCCGCTTAGAGCCAATGAGTAAAAATAAATGTTATGTAAGGGGAAATTGGATAATATACGTGGATTCTAATTATTTCAACGTGGGAATAAAATGTGGGGGAGAAGCTTCTGGAAACCTCAGCCACATGTTCGGAAATTTGGCAGCCCGGCCATAATAATAACTTTATAAAAGTTAACAGAACCCCGTATGA
>NW_027318279.1:5726-6664 GCF_032062135.1 Pyxicephalus adspersus
ATTGCAGTCAGCTGCATTGATGGCCAGTACAATATTTTATAATTGTCCTCCCCACCTTGGTCCCCAAACACTGTTGATCAATAATTTCATTACACACCCCAGTGCTGATCCCTTCCCATCTCCAGCTAGGACCTTGGTAGCGATCCCTCTGCCTGACAGTGCTGTGTTTATTTTGGTGTTGTTGCTGAAACAGAAAAAGGGTTTAAGGTGCCTGACATCTTGCTTCTATTCTGCATAGGTAAGACACCCAGCCCTGGATATAGGGGGCCAAACCTGGTTGTTTGCATGCACATGGGCTATGTGTTGCTCTTCAGGGCAGTATAAAAAAAACCCGACATGTTTCAGGGTTTAAAGGCTCCCTTCTTCAGGGTCCAATAAAGGGACATGTGCAGCTCGGAATGTCCACTGTATCTATCAAACAATGACTGTAAAATTTAGTGTGATGATGTTTTGACAAGTTGATGATGTTTGTGCACAACGCTCGGGGCAGATTTAGATCTGCGGTGGGAGCAAGCAATGCCATGCACCTCCCAGGGGCTTAAGGTGACACCAATAATGGCTTCTTTGTATTGAGGAGCATTACAACCAAATCATTTGGAATGGGCTGTCCTATACACTTCCATGAAAAAAAATCCACATTGTTGGAAACCACAGTTAGAGGAGCAAACCCCTCACCCCCATTCATTCTCAATTAGGCTGCCGCAGGTAGGTGCTGCACATAGCATCTCCCCCGACACTGCGGCTCACGAGCATGAAGACACCTTAATGGCACCACCACCTCACTGCCAGTCTGGACATGGCTTTAGCAGTATTCTCCATAGAAATCTGTGTGGGAAGAAGCTGGAGGGGGTGGCAGTTCCTGTATTGAGACTAAAAAGTGCCGGGTGGTGAGCCCAGCTAAAAGAGTCTGGGGAGAACACTGCTTTAGGATAGCACTA
>NW_027318280.1:0-392 GCF_032062135.1 Pyxicephalus adspersus
TCAACTTTAAACATTTTAAAATCCAATTATGTAACTATTTTTTTTAGATAATCCTCAGAAAAGATAACAGAGAGTGTTATCTAAATTGTTTTACATATATTGGATTGGATAATGTTAACATTCAAGCCAGAAAAAGATATTTAATTTACATAAAGGATTGATATGTGATCTTTTCCTAGGTTAAAACAAAAAGAAGACTCTAAGAACCTCTTAGAAAGAAATAGATTTCATAAAGTGGCCCAAATGGATCAATTGTCACCCAAATCAACAGATATTTTTCGAACTTTAATGTCACAGGTACTGATTATCACAATGCACCCCTGCAGTGGTTTACCTAAACAAATCTCATTTTAACTGATGCTCTTCTCATTAAACCATACAGATATTTCCCA
>NW_027318280.1:2063-3787 GCF_032062135.1 Pyxicephalus adspersus
TCTATAACCACTCATTTCATATTTCTTTTAGCAGTACTGCCCATTATGTATGTTGGTGCAAAGTAGTACTATTTATTCTGAACGACACCCCAAAATATGTTCCCAGAAAACTTCCCGCAGCAAAACAAAGCATCATAACCTGCAAAATGTACACTGCTGCATGCTACCTAAAATAGTGCATGCACAAATAATGGTTCATTGTAGAGCATTGGGTGGTCCTTTCAAATGCATGTGATGTCCTAACACATATTACCATGCAAACTAGCGGGCATTAGCATCTTAGACTTGTGTGAATCCGTCATTAGTAAGTAGTTAGGTGTAGGAAGGCACGCCTTCTAAACTCTATTATCATTTTAACAATATCGTGACTCAAGTATAATACATTTTTAGAAAATAAGGAAAACAATGAATTATGTTCCTCTTATATCAACTCAAAAATTATTTAATAATTCAGAAAAACATATTAATACAGTGCCTGTAAAGAGAATTACTTTACAAAATAAAATTGTATACAAAAAATGTCCAATTTGTTTTGATTATATTTGCATTTCTTTTTATTTGTTTGTTCCTGTTTGCATACTTTTTATTCTGCAACTTTTTTTCTCCTTGTAACTTGTATGATGCTTATATTTGCACCTCAATAAAGCTTTTTTGATGGCAAAAAATGTCAATTTTTTACAGTTGTCATGTCCCCTAACCGTTGTAAAGTACTATTGGAAAACAATTATTTGGTAAAATCAATGTATTACACAGTCTGAGACCCAATATACAAAGTCCCCAGTCCCAGAATATTTTGTTGTGTGAGCCAAATTCAACAAATTTAGAGCTGACATGAGTAGGAAAGAGCTTGTGTTGGTAACTATAGGGTTTGACTGAAGTGTGTGTTGGACATACTGCTCACACACAGAGACAAAAGTCCTTTATTGGACAACATTCAAAACAGAAGAGTATCAGTGCTGAGTGGCCAGTCCGCAGGCACAGCTCCGAAGATAAGGTGACCATTGAAGAAAGCGGTTTTTTTTTTTACATTTTAAAATATACTAAATAGTGCTTTATTTTTGCTCAAGCTGGGCATGGACTTTAAAGCAGCTCATTCGCGTAGGCAAGCTTTTTTGCCATATGCCTGCCATACTTGCCGATTATGACACACACCTATCTTTTTCTTAGCACCTGGCAACAATGGATGGTCCAGAAACAGGTAAACGCTGCATTCCCCAAAGACTCAATATTTGCTGTCGATTTCTTGGTATCCACCCTGAATTGCCAGCATAGTCAGAAGTTACATTGTTATCGACATCTAGGTCAAATTTGGTGGTGATGGGTATAGAGCTGGGATCTACACTTCATGACGTTCATGTTGTGCAGTGAAATCAAAGAACAAAAGTTAAAAAAAGTTTTTCTTTTAAAAAAAGGGACTTTGGAGGTCTACTGCCAACAACCTCTACCTCCTGGTGACTTTTTGTATTTTGTACATTTTTTGGTATATTTACATGCCTTACATCTAGTAACACCTAACTTTGCTTAACTATTGTAAATGAGAATAGTTCAGTGCTTTTTTACTGTTTGGTACTAATTTCCACCCCTGGTTGTAAGTTTTCCTAATACATAATATAAACAAAACATCTGCAGAGCTATGCTACAGAAAACATCTCTTATGCTATATAAACATAAAACACATAAACATAAATACTCTTCAGTGTATGTTCTTCATCAAACATCAACAC
>NW_027318280.1:4209-6661 GCF_032062135.1 Pyxicephalus adspersus
ATGGTACCCCTTTTCAAGCACTAATTACTTTTCTGTTTTGGGTAGGTAATAAAAAGGGTGGGGTACAATCCAATTTGTGATCACGTTGGTGGTGGTTGATGAAGAAAAACACAAACTGAAGAGGTAAAATAATATTTACTGTATATTCATACTTTTTTCTAGGGAAGGTTGGTCATTCAACATACCTGCTAGCCTGGCATGGGGCCTGCCGGCTGTGTGCTTCTGCTGGAGGGGACAGCTCAACTTTGTTAGTAACTTCATGAAGTGGAATCTTGTGTTTTGTGCATCTGTGTCACTCATTGGAAAGAGGAACATGTTTGATTTCAGACCCACTGCTTTGAGAAGTTTCTATAACCACTCATTTCATATTTCTTTTAGCAGTACTGCCCATTATGTATGTTGGTGCAAAGTAGTACTATTTATTCTGAACGACACCCCAAAACATGTTCCCAGAAAACTTGCCGCAGCAAAACAAAGCATGATAACGTGCAAAATGTACACTGCTGCATGCTACCTAAAATAGGTTTAATACAGAAGTATACAATACAGAGGTGTGTAATACAGAGGTATATATTAAAGAGGTGTATAATACATAGGTGTATAATACAGAGGTATATATTACATAGGTGTAGATTACAGAGGTGTATTTTACAGAGGTATAAAATACAGAATGGTACCCCTTTTCAAGCACTAATTACTTTTCTGTTTTGGGTAGGTAATAAAAAGGGTGGGGTACAATCCAATTTGTGATCACGTTGGTGGTGGAAATTGGGTGTTGATGGTTGATGAAGAAAAACACAAACTGAAGAGTTAAAATAATATTTACTGTATATTCATACTTTTTTCTAGGGAAGGTTGGTCATTCAACTGCTTATAAAAGCTTGTGCAGGCGTTTTTTTAGCACTTTTGATGCACGCCTTTATAGGCGTTTTTAAAGGTAGGGTATTCTTTGCTGAATGAAGAAAAAAACAATTTTTTTCCGGCATTTATATTCCGGCTTATCTATTGGTAATAAGAAACAATACGTCTTTAATGACTTCTGAATGATATAGGTCTGGCAATGATATTTCAGAACTAATTTGAATTCCATTTCCCCTCCTTAATTCTTTCCTTTCTCTACATCTCTTTTTTTCATTATTCCTATTTTTTGTTAAACCTCATCGCACAGAATGCATATGGCACCATGCCAGTCAAAAAAGGTCCCCTGGCAAGTTGTATTGGGATGCCATTCTGAATAAATGGTAAACCTTCTATAACAGTGTTTCTCAAACAGGGTTCCTTGAGCGATGGGCACCTCTCACGTGAGTTACCACTGATCTCACGTGAGTTACCAATAATCTTTTTTTGATTTACTGTAAGGGTGACATTCTTCCCACTGACCACCACACTAATGTATTTTGAGCTGTGAATATAATAATTATAGCAGGGATTCCCTGAGAATCTGAAAGTTATTTCAAGGATATTAAAAAGGTTGAGAAACACTCCATGCAAAAGGGAGATTTGCCAGCTCCTGCACATGGTCCTGCATCTTACAACAATGCACTGAACAAGTAATATTGCAGTAGCCAGCACATGAATGTCTGTTATATGCATTATTGTAAGGCACAATACAGCATGTGATAGCTGACAGGGAAGCAGATTCCATTGGCATGGAAGGATCGCTTTATTTCTCTGCCATGCATAACAACTCAATGCCAAAAACGAAGTACTGTGCAAAAAAATGCAAAATGCATGTCTAAATTTTGTATTCAGTGCAGACCAACAAAGCCCAGATGTGATCCTGAAGCCATAAAAATATGGTGTTGTGCTGGGTGTGAATAAATCCCTCACCTATGTCTCTGGTAACATTCATCGTTATAAATGTTCATTGTGATGCCAATCATTTCTATCACCACCCCACTGCATGGTACAGTGCCCACGCTGCATGCGTGCACTGATCCTGCATGTATCAGCTACAAATTCAATTATCAAGAATCTATAACATAGATATATCTATATACATAGGTATATCATACAGAGGTGTATAATACAGAGGTATATATTACAGAGGTGTATAATACAGAGGTATATAATACAGAGGTATATAATACAGAGGTGTTTAATACAGAAGTATACAATACAGAGGTGTGTAATACAGAGGTATATATTAAAGAGGTGTATAATACAGAGGTGTATAATACATAGGTGTATAATACAGAGGTATATATTACATAGGTATAGATTACAGAGGTGTATTTTACAGAGGTATAAAATACAGATGTATATAAGACATAGGTGTATAATACAGAGGTATATAATACAGAGGTGTGTAATACATAAGTGTATAATACAGAGATATATTACATAGGTGTATAATACAGAGGTATATAATACAGAGGTGTGTAATACATAAGTGTATAATACAGAGGTATATATTACATAAGTGTATAATACAGAGATATATTACATAGGT
>NW_027318281.1:0-6661 GCF_032062135.1 Pyxicephalus adspersus
CAGTGTCAAAGATATTGGTTGCCTTGGCAACTATGGGTGATGGGGTGCAGTGTCAGCGATACTGATTGGCATGGCAACCTTGGGTGATGAGGTGCCGTGTCTTTGATAGTGGTTGGCAATGTTAAACTTGTGTGATGGGGTCCAGTGTCGGTGATACTGGTTGCCATGGCAACTATGGGTGGTGGGGTGAAATTTCAGCGATACTGATTGGCATGGCAACTTTGGGTACAGGGGTGAAATGTCAGCAATACTGATTGGCATGGCAACCTTTTGTGATTGGGTAAAGTGTCAGTGATACTTGTTGGCATGGCGACCTTGGCTGATGGGATGCAGTGTCAGTGATGTTTGTTGGCATGGCAACCTTGCTTTATGGGGTACATTGTCTGTGATACTGGTTGGCATGGCAACCTTGTGTGATGGGGTGCCGTTTCAGTGATACTGGTTGGCACGGCAAACTTAGGTGAATAGGTGCCGTGACAGTGATACTGGTTAGCTTGGCAACCTTGAGAGATGTGGTGCCTTGTCAGTGATGCTGGTTGGCACGGCAACATTGAGTGATGGGGTGCCTTGTCAGAAATACTGGTTGACACGGCAACCTTGGGTGATACTGGTTGGCATGGCATCCCTGTGTGATGGGGTGCAGTGTCGGTGATACTGGTTTGTACGGCAAACTTGGGTGAATGAGTGCCGTGTCAGTGATTCTGGTTGGCATGGCGATGTTCGCTGATGGGATGCAGTGTCAGTGATGTTTGTTGGCATGGCAACCTTGGGTGATTGGGTGCAGTGATACTGGTTGGTACGGCAAACTTGGGTGAATGAGTGCCGTGTCAGTGATACTGGTTGGCATGGCAACCTTGGGTGATTGGGTGCTTTGTCAGTGATACTGGTTGGCACGGCAACCTTGCGTGATGGGGTGCCATGCTAGTAATACTGACTGACACGACAACCTTGGGTGATTGGGTTCTGTTTTGGTGATACTTGTTGGCACAGCAAACTTAGGTAAATGGGTTCCGTGTCAGTGATAATGGTTGGCACTGCAACCTTGGGTGATGGGGTACAGTGTCAGTGCTACTGGTTGGCATGTCAACCTCGAGTTATGGTGTGCAGTGTCAGTTTTACTAGTTCGCATGGTATCCTTGTGTGATGGGGTGCAGTGTCAGTGCTACTGGTTGGCATGGCTACCTTGGGTGATAGCGAGCAGTGTTAGTGTTACTACTTGGCATGGCAGCTTTAAGTGATGGGGTGCAGTTTCAGTAATACTGGTTGGCATGGCAGCTTTGGGTGATGTGGTGCAGTGATACTGTTTGGCACGGCAAACCTGGGTGAATGAGTGCCGTACCAGTTATACTGGTTGGCATGGCAACCTTGGGTGATGGGGTGCCTTGTCAGTTATACTGGTTTGCACGACAGCCTTGGGAGATGGGGTTTTGTTTTGGTGATACTTGTTGGCACTGCAAACTAGGTAAATGGGTTCCATGTCAGTGATACAGGTTGGCACGACAACCTTGGGTGATGGGGTGCAGTGTCAGTAATACTGGTTGGCACGGAAAAATTAGGTAAAAGGGGTGCATTGTCAGTGATACTGGTTGCCATAGCAACTATGAGTGATGGGGTGAAATGTTGGCGTTACTGATTGGCCTTGCAACCTTGGGTAATGCGGTGCAGTGTCGGTGATACTGGTTGCCATGGCAACTATGGGTGATGGGGTGAAATGTTGGAGATACTGATTGGCATGGCAACCTTGTGTGATGGGGTGCTGTTTCAGTAATACTGGCACGGCAAACTTTGGTGAATAGGTGCCGTGTTAGTGATTCTGGTGAGCTTGGCAATGGCAACCTTGTGTGATGGGGTGCAGTGTCGGTGATACTGGTTGGCACGGTAAACTTAGGTAAATGGGGTGCAGTGTCAGTGATACTGGTTGGCACGGCAACCTTGGGCGATGGGGTGCAGTGTTAGTGATACTGTTTGGCATGGCAACCTTGGGTGATGCAGTGCAGTGTCGGTGATACTGGTTGCCATGGCAACCTTGGGTGATGCGGTGCAAGGTAGATCAACAGCTCAATATAAACCATACTGCACTGTATTAAATATTTGCACTACAGAGGCTTCACAGTATATTGGTATGACACAAAGTGGACATGAAGGGGTTCACATTCCCTGGTGGAGAATTAATTATTGCCATTGAAACACATGAACCTGGAAGAATCTCCACAAGGGAATGTATCAGATTTATTGCCTTATAAATAGATTCTGTTAGGGATACAACCCCTGGAAGGTGACACGGGATTACCTGAGGCATGAAGTCTGTCTCTTGGTTTTCCTTGGAGCACCCTGCAAAAGGGTGATGGGCTGGTAAAGATCAGGTGCTGGGAAGGCTGGGATCTCTGTAAGGAGTGTAAGCAGCAGGCAGGTGGCGAAAGACAAGATCATGATGGTCTGACGGTTATGGCAGGCGGCAAGCAAGAATCAAGGTCTAGACAATTCAAGACAAGAAGCAGGGTCTAGGTCAGGTATTCACAATGAGGATCCAGCAAGAAAATCCTGGAACATACTCTGCACATACTCTGAATTCCCCCTTCATCTGTGCACAGCCTCGGTGTTACTGCTAGGGATGCAGAGAAAGGTAGATGCATGGCTAAAGGGAGGCTGGGGATGCTGCAAGCAGCTAGACGGGCAACCTGGGGCGCTGTACCATTTATTAATGAAAGGATAATTTAACAATTAGGTTGTCCTTTAGATAATTTTACTACTACCTAAAGTGGAAGCCACATACTTACCTTTAGCTTCTATCCTGAAATCTTTACTGTATGGTCCTTCCTGGGACTGCACAGTCTTTGCACAAGTCCCAGCCTCCCCAGCTCCTAATAAGTATGTGTGCTGCTCACCCCATTCATTTATATTGCTATGGCCCAGCCATAGTAATCCACAGTGCAGCACCCTTTTAATAATAGCTGTAGGCACCAAAAGCGTGTATTTGCAAAGTGGAAAAGTAATAAAACTCCCCTCCAATGCTGGCCATTTGACTAGGAATTTGGTCATATGATCTGTGTTGACTTCAGAAGTTCATCTCTTGTATTGTTCTTATTTATCCAAAGAGAATGACTAATGTGTTTTTGTTCATTTCTCAGGTATGAAGACGTGTACTTTTCTTCTATATTTTGGGAGGGAGGTATCAGTACCTGAAACTCTGTATACTGAGAAGTACCTGGTCCTCTATCTTCCAGGCAATGCAGCATTATTTAACTTGAATGGCAGTTGTAGCTTTATTTTAATCAGATTTTATTGGTTAATGATCATTAGTTGTGGTCATCTATTGACAGTTGTCATTGTCCTAAAGTGAAAAAAGTACCATGCATTGGACAGTAAATTGCTGGTAATTCATTCAGAGAGTCACAAATAATAATTCATGCTTTGAATGGTCTGAGGTTGCAAGCAATGTTTCCCAGGATTCATTAGCTGCAACTATTTTTGCAGGACCCTTTTTTGTAAATGCGCATCTAAGTTTACGTCGTCTATTTATAAAGCAGTGAATTTGATATTCACTGAAATATTCCCAGATGCACAATCTGTTACTGCCAATGAAACTTATGAAACTGGAAGATTCTGTACCTATTAATGTTAGATTCTCTCCTTTATTATTAATATTATTATTAATAATAATAATAATAAACAGGATTTATATAGCGCCAACATATTACACAGTGCTGCCCATTAAATATTATAATTAGACATCTGTATGTGTGTGTATTTTGTAGAATTACTATCTTCCTGGTGAAATATACACTGATTACAGGGCCTGTATGAAAGTGATTTGCTAAGATCCTTTCCTGAAATGACAAGGACCTTACAGCATATCCACTTATAATTAGTTGAAGAGTTTCTTTGTCCTCAAGTACTGTTAGGATGTTGCAATAACTGCCGAGAGTTTCTCCTTTGATTGCTTTTTTGCAGCTGATATAATAAAAGATATTTTATCACCAAGTGGAGGAATTTACTTCAATTTCACAAGGAGTTTATAGATGTGTTGGTGGGAGCCACTCCAAATCTTTTTGTATTGATTGAGGTTTCATAGGTGGGTGATGGGACAAGTTCACTGCTGGTTCAGAGCTTTTGTTATGTTGTAGTTAGAGAATGTTTTGGGGGTTACCTATAATTTAGTAATGTTATCAGTGGAAAGCTCTTACTGCCAGGTGGACAGCATGCAAATTACGCCAGTTCTCTTTCTGTCATTTTCACAGCATTTTCTAACACATTGGGCCTGATTTATTAAAGCTCTCCAAGAGTGGAAAGGATACACTTTGATTAGTGAAGCTGGGTGATCCAGCAAACCTGGAATGGATCTGGTGCAGGATTAAAAACATTAACTAGCAAAAAGCAAATGACTTTGAAGAAATCCATTCCAGGTGTGCTTGATCACCCAGCTTCACTGATGAAAGTGTATCCTCTCCAGCCTTGGAGGGACCTATATCTCCATTGCATCATTCTTTTACCAATGCTACTGTATATTAATTAACCTGGTATGGCAAATTAAATCTGAAAGGCTCTTGCAAAATGAACCTATTTTGTCTTATATTATTTTATTCTTTCCACAGTTGGGCACTGCGATTGGCTTCCTTCTTCCTCCAGTGTTGGTCCCAAGAACAAATGATGTAGAGTTGACTGGACACAACATCAGCATCATGTTTTATGGCACAGCGGCTGTATCTACTCTTCTGTTCATTCTTACTGTTGTAGGTAAGTAGCATGATGTGATCTTAGTAGTATAGAACAAATCGTGTGTATTGAATGTCTTAAAGCAGAGTTTTCTCAAACAAGGTTCCTCCAGAGGTTGCTCGGGGTTCCTTGAGCTACCAGAAATATGCACCTCTCAGGCCAGTATAAGTATAACAATGAGGAATTCACACCTCTTAGGTCACTTACCACTGACATCAATGATCTTTTTGGCTATCTGTAAGGGTGACATTCTTCCCAATGGCCAGCAATGTAAGAGGCATTCTCCCCACTGACCACCACACTAATATACTCTGAGCTGTGGATATAGTTATTATAGCAGGGTAAAGGAAAAATTCCTGTTTCCCTTTTGTTATCCCCTTTCTTGAGAGCAGTATCTTTAATAAGTTTCTGTTAGCTTAATAATCACACAGATCTTAAATGACAAGATATTTATTATCAGAGAAAAAAAAAATAACAACGAGTAATCAACAATTATTCAAAATAGGCTAAATAATGATCACACAAAGTAAAATGATACTTTATGCAAAGAGTCCGTCCTCTGTAACCTGCACCTTGGCTGAGTCACAAGAAGATTGGAGAGAGAGGTAGGAGGGATAAGAAGTGTAAGAGTAAGGCTATGTACACACGTACAATAATTGTCGTTGGAAAGGATCTTTCAGGAAGGACTAACGACTGCACGATGCATGAACGAGCGCTGTACATACAGCACCGTTCTGCTCTATGGAGAGGGGAGGCACCCCGCTGCATTCTCCCACCCTTCACTTCCATTATGATCGTTTGTCGTCCATCATCAGCGGATCCGCCAGGACGGTCATTCGGACGATGGACGACGAGCACTGTACACACGCAAGATTCTCGTCCGATATTGGCCCTGAGCCGATTATCGGATGAAAACTATTGCACGTGTGTACCTAGCCTAAGAGTAAAATAATAATTTGTGCCTGTTGTCCCTTTTTGTATATCTCCAGGACCCCTTGCCCACTTCAGCCACACCCATGCATCCACCCCTTACGGCTGGGGAGAACACTGTAGTGGGTCTGCAATAGTCTTTGATATATTTCACTACAGCTTTTCCCTAAACAAAACATTGACACATCAAAGCCTCCAGGGCAATGATGGTCCACACAGGCTAATTACATTTAAATTGAAGCATGAATTTTTGTTTTCAGTAGCCCTGATTTTTTTTGTATTATTTGTTATTATTATTTTATTATCTTGCTATTTAATTACCTTTCATGTTGTATATAAAGGGAAGAGTGACATGGTTTTATGATAACTTTACTTCTTGATAACTTCTCTCTTCCATGCTTTCCTTTTTGATCCATTCTGTCTTGCCAGTGCCCTTGAAATACAGGGTTATCTAATAAATAGGCATGTGCAGTATTCTCCCCAGAAAGCTGGGTGGTAAGAAGCTATAGTGCACACTATATTGTGACCCAACTCTTCAATAACCACCCAAAAACAGCGGTAACTGAAAAGTGCCGGGTGGTGCGTCTGGCTGAAAGGGCCTGGGGAGAACACTGATGTCTCCTAAACCCGGAGGTCTTTTAAATCAAGAGACAAACAGGGTGCCAAATGAGTAAAAAGTATTGGATTACTAAGAGAACCTGTCATTTTTTATCTTTTACCTTTTATAACCAGGAGAGCTCCCGAATGTCTTTGTAAGTGTTGTAAAGAATGGTTAGTGTACATTTATTCAAAGTCTTTGCACCTTTCAGAAACTATACAATAAATAAAACATTGTGACCTCTGCTCTGCAAACTTGTTTGGGTAAGGTACCATCTAAACATTACTTTGCATGCACTTTCTATAGCTAAGACATTAGTGGAGCACATATTTACCCACATGTCCTGCCCATCAGACTCAAAGTGTCTTGTCTAAGCTTTCTTTCCATTTAGACATAGGAAATGGACAAACCTAGCAAGGA
>NW_027318282.1:0-6658 GCF_032062135.1 Pyxicephalus adspersus
AATCACCCAGCTTCACTGATGAAAGTGTATCCTCTCCAGCCTTAAATAAGGCCTATTAACCTGGACTTGTTTTGTAACATTAAAGACGATTGGTTGTTCAACAAAAGAGGTCTAATAGGTGTCTGAACAAACTCCAGAATTTGTATCCATAGAACATTAATATAGTAAAAGTTCTCCACTGAAATAGCCCTTAATAACATCTTCACTTATTGCAATGTAGTCTAGAAAAGACTTTTGGTCTCTATACTAGGTCAGAGATTGATTTCATGGTGAGTCTTATGGCTGATGTGTGCAATACGTTATGCTGCTATGATGCAGGTTTCTTCTCTGTACAATTTCCTTCTATGTATTTGTAATTAAAAAAGCACATAAATAGACAATTTTTTTCATGTTTATATAATATTACATTCTCTTGCCTACAGGTCTGCAATTGACCAGCTATGATCTACAGGTCCAGTCCAATAAATCTGCACATAATTGTCAATCCTACATGGGAAATGACCTGACTGTACGCAGAGGAAAGGAATTCACAATAAAACTGCAGTTCTCTGCACCAGTGAAAGCTGAAGATAGGTTACAGTTCACTGTAACTCTTGTTCCTACTACAGGAGGTAAAGCTAATATTTTGAATTTGAACATACAAGGTATTATAGCAGCAATTAGCTTCAGATTTATTTTTGTCCAGGGAAAAAGAAATGTTTATCTAGAGCAGCTTTTCTCAACCTTTGTATCATGGAGGAACCATGAATAACTAATACTAATGATTTCAGGGATAACTGTGAGGTCTTAGGGAACCCCTGCTAAATTTATTATAACCAAAACTCGCACTACATCACTTTAGAATTTCTATCCCCAAGGCATACAAGAAAATAAAAGCAAATCTCCACCTTTTACAGTTGTCACCAGAATAAATGCACCATTATGGTATTTCTCCCCAGTACATGGCACTGTAATGAACCTCAAGTAATGGTAAATCAATCATGTGTAAAGTATTACTCTGTAGTCTTTAGGCGAAAACACAGGATCTGTACATTGCACCATATTCATAGTTATTGTCAGCTTGGTGAACCTACCATACTGTAGCAGTATATAATAAGTTCATATGCAAATAACAAAGACAATTTACTTCTCATTTACGACCTTATAGTTCCTTATTTCTACTCTGGCAGGTAACTCACTTCTTGAATACAGTTTCAATGATTCCCCATCTTCATCAAGAAACAGCTGGGGAGCTCAGAGAAACTCTAGTGGATCCAACTCTGTGGATATTACCATCTTCACCCCTGCTGATGCAGTAATTGGACGATATGTACTATACTTGACTAGTGGAAGCTCCAGACGTATTGCAGAGTTTTTCCTGTTGTTTAACCCTTGGGCTCCAGGTAATAATTAATTCCTTAGCATAACCTTTGTTTAGTCCTGCAATTAATTTCAAAACTGCTGTTTTGGAGCTGTGTGACAAGGTTATGAGTGAAAGAGTTATCAGTAGGTTATTGGATGAGTGAAGAGAGCGGCTAGGGGAGTATTTTTTCCACCAGGTTAGAAAGGTAAGTAGGACAAGAACTATGGAGGGGTTTGAAGGCAAAGCACAGGAGCTTGAATTTGATTCTAAGGTGAAATGGAAGCCAATAGAGAGAACTACAAAGAGATGCAGCAGAAAAAGAGCGGAGGGAAGGATGGATGAGTCTGGCTGCAGCATTCATAACAGATTGTAGAGGAGAGAGTCGGGTTAGTGGAATACCAGAGAGGAGGAGGTTACAGTAGTCCAGACAAGAGATGATAAGAGCATGTACAAGCAGTTTGGTGTTCTCTTAGGACAGGTAGGGGTGAATTTTGGAGACATTACGCAAGTGAAAGTGACAGGACCTGGAAATGTTCTCAATATGGGGGGTAAATGAGAGGGCAGAATGGATGGTGACGCCAAGACAATTTGCCTGAGAGGAGGGACGAATAACAGTGTTTTTAACAGTTAGATGTATGTCAGGGAGAGATTTGGAATGTGAGGGGGGCAAGATGATGAGTTCTGTTTATGCAGGTTAAGTTTCAGAAATCTGTCAGTCATCCACAATGAGGGAGACAGGTCAGGAGTGTCATCAGCATACAGATGGTACTGTAAACCAAAGGAGGCTATGAGACTACCAAGTGAGGAGGTGTACAGAGAAAAGAGAACCTATCCAAAGACTGACCCTCGGGGATCACCAACAGGGAGGAGAGTAGGAGAGAAGGAATTAGCATTGAAAGAAATTTGAAAGAAGCCATCAGACAAGCAGGAAGCAAACCAAGCGAGAGCAATGTTAAAGATACCAATGATTTGGATTAGAAGGGGGTGATCAACAGTGTCAAAAGCAGAGAAGAGATCAAGGAGAAGGAGGAGTTAAAAGTTGCCTTGAGATTTAGCTCTAATGAGGTGAGCTTTTTTGGTAGAATGGGCAACTCAAAAGCCAGACTGGAGAGGGTCAAGGAGAGAGTTGTTGCTCAGGTAATCAGTCTTTAACCTCCCTAGCGGTATTCCCGAGTGTGACTCGGGGTGGAAAAAATTGCAAAAAGCGGTAATCCCGAGTCACACTCGGGGTACCTTTGAGGGTCCCTCTTACCTTATCCCCGCGCTCCAGCGGCACAAAAATTTCTACGCAAAAAAAATAGGATCACTTTTTGCATCAAAAAATGACAGAATTAGAACGCAAGGGGGGTTAATAGACAAGGCACGCAAGAAGTTTGGAAACATATGGGAGAAGGAAGATAGGACAGTAGATAGAAGGTATAGAGGGGTCTTGTGAAGGTTTCTTCAGAATAGGGGGAATAATGGCATGTATGAAAGCAGTAGGGTAAATATCAGTAGAAAGGGTAAATAGTTTGGTTAGTGCCGTAAAAACTGAATGGGAGCTTGCAGCCTCCTGGGATTATTGTGCCACATATCCAATAAGGCTGTGGGCTGCTCCTTTTGTGCATGCTCGAGATTTGGCATTCATCATCAGGGGCTTTCCTATAATGTAAAAAAAATGCCCATCTCATGCAGTGAGATCAGCAATTTTTTTTACATTTTGAGGAAGATACTTCACCTGATCCTACTCCTGCACAGTGTGAAATTGGCTAATGTGAGCAGAATCCGGAAGAAAAAAGATGGAAGCGCTGGAGGCAAAAAGTGGGCTCGGTTTGCGTATAGATAAAGGTCTTTAGTAAAGGTAAGTCAAAAAAAATGTTCACAAAAGTTCCACTTTTAGAGTGTACAGGAGGTACTCCTGATAACTAGATAAAAGTAAAGAAAAAGTATGTAGGTGGTACATAACATTGTAATACCTACAAGTACCACCTACCTTGAAGCAAATCTTTGCTATCACTAGTAGTAGTCACGTTCAACCAGTGCTATTGAAGTAATAAGTAACCTTAAGTAACTTGAAAAGATAAAACAAAAAAGTATTCAGCATTTCAAGAATAAATCCAATTGAATGTGACTAACACACATTAGGAAAGTTAAACACATTGGGAGCATTAAAAGCACAGCCATCCAACAGATCCTGAAGTGTCAGATCCTGAGACACTGTAAAGAACAAAAAAGTTGTGCCCAACAAAGGCAGTTAAATAATGTTTTAGTCTTTAGTTTTAGATAAAATCTATTTTCTTCTTTTGGTGACAATATCTCTTAAATGCATCTTGATGATCCATATGATGAGTCCCATATTACCTAGAAGTAAATTAAAGCTCTAAGATTCCAGTGTGTCACAGTTTCTGCTCATGACATTGAATGATTTGTCAACGTGCACTGTCATGTGCCTCCTAAACACAAAGAACTAGTTGTAAAATGGGTCATGCCATGTGCTGACAAGTAATCTGCAAATGATTGTAGGATTTTAAAGAAATGATGTATACTGCTGTCAATCAGGATTTTTGGCAAGTGCATTTTTTGGAGCTGTGTAGTGCAAATTACATGCCAAGAACAAGACACAAACAGTTCAGACATGTCTAGGTAACACCCATTTTTATTTTCATTCTTGCAGCTGATATGGTTTACCTGGCAGATGAAGCTCAAAGGCAGGAGTATGTGCTGTCAGAATTTGGTGTTATCTATGGTGGCGATTCCAAAAATCCCAGTTCATATCCATGGAATTATGGGCAGGTAATAGCAGGATATTTGTATTTTTAATGCACCCATCTTGTACTTTTGCATCTGTATAAACTCAGAATGTATTTTTTCAATATATTTTCAATACAGCTACAGCCTTTTCTAGAAAAGGGGTGTGACTTGTGAATGTGGCTTCAAAGAGTTGTGGACTGAACATTGTGCTTTATTATGTAAAAAAAAACACTGCACTTTCTTTACATATTCTTTTAGAACCTTCATCTTTTTAGAACCTGCTATAAATCTGGCCAAAAGGAAACTTTGACCTTGCTTTCTTACAAGGGTCTTCCCAAATCTAAAAGGATTCCAACACTTAGGCATAAAAAAGCAGTAATGACATGCCATCTCAGCCAACTAACATCACCCCCCAACCCCTTCAAATAATACATACAACTGTGTTTGGAACAAATTGGCTGGAGTCAGCTATTTATTAAGAACATTTTATATAAAACATTACAAACATCTGGTTCCCATTAACTCCCAGTCATGACGCCCCTGTGCCTATGCTGTCTTCTTCTTGTCGGCTCTGAGCCTGCCTTGAAAGCAAGCTTATTTTGAAGTTAGTCTGTGCAGTGCCATTGGAGAATTCAATTTATCCTTTCAGATATTTTTATATAAAGATACTGTAAACCATGGGTAACTATAGGACAAGACTGGTCCAATAAATTGGCCAAAGTGTAGCCAGAACATCACCTAAACACTTATGTATCTATATACCATCTCATACTTATGCTCTTAGGTTTATGAACCGATCTAGTGAAAAACTGGTATTCTTGAATAGGAACCCTTATTTTTTGTTTTCAATTTATTTATAAACCACCAATGTTACAGTTCTTTCCTGGAAAACCACACTAACATTGTTCACCTTCCTAGTCCTATTTACATCACAATGGGCCTATGTCCTGATCTCCCCTGAGGACCACACCCAGAAGCCTCTTTGTTCTCAGAAGACAGAGATAATCTGATTACTTGTAGCATATATTATTAGAATATTCTAGTTCTAGACAGCTACCAAGTTCTAATCTTTCAGCAAGTCCTTTTGGTATGTAGTAAGTTCACCTTGCATAAACAGGTTCTTTCATGACAACGAGAATAACCTATGACTCACCAATTGATACTGATGGAAAGCTTGAACTCAGTGTCAGATCACATCAATATCCCCGGGGAAGCATTTATCTTTAACTTGGCATTTCCCAGGTATTTACCAAGTCTCCTATTGTGTCAGCATGTCCTGCACACTAGACAGAATCCTGAAACTAGTCTCCTTTATTCCATTCTTACCACCTGCAACCTCCTGAATTCCTGAGATTTCCTAATGCAACAATCTTCTCTAGGACACTACTACCAATCACTGGCTGTCCCCTAAATGTATTAAATTAGTATATTAATAGAATAAATATTAGATTCAATAAAAATATCAAATCTATCAGAAATATATCACAACTGAACATTATTCAGGGAAGCCCATATTTTTTCTATTCTCATTGAGTTGGGAGCGCTCCCTAACAACAATCGGTCAATGGAAACTAGTAAACTTGTTAACTACTAAACATATGATGCCAGGAAAGTATTGATCATTTATCTCATTATGCACCCATCATGTACAGCTGTTTTGTTATGGAATAGAGGTGAACCACAAACTGATCTCAAAATGGCCATATCTCATCTTATGTATGTACATTTGCCCTTAAAAGCTCTACAATAATACGAGTGATAATGGACATAAATACAGTCAATCAGTCCAACACAACTAGACTAAAAATAAAAATAAATCATTCTTCTATACATAAACTGCACATTGTTTTCATATGGCATCTTCTGGGAAGTAGTAAATCCTTTCTATAATCATATTTAAGACTTGTTTACTCTATACAAAATGTTTTGTTAGTAAGTATCTATATTGAAGGGTGGCTCTCGGCCGGCTTGTCTCAGACAAGAATCTGACATGTGTACAGAGGCTGTCCAACGTCATTCATGGATCCATCCTGGCAGATTCATGAACGACAGAAGATGAACGACCACAATGGAAGTAAAGGGAGGAGAGCATAGCAGAGTGCTGCTCACTGGTTTTCATTCCTCCCCTTTCAATAAAACAGAACAGCCCTGTATACAGGTAGTCCCCGACTTAAGAACATCCGACATACGAACGACTCCTAGATACGAATGGGGCTTCCCTGCTCGCTCATGTGCAGGACGGAGGCTGGATGGGGGGAGGGGGGCAGTTTACATGATTTACAGAAGAAATCTTTTGCTGAACACAGCTGAGGTTGTATGTGATCTTAAGGACTGAGCTCTTTCTGTAGCCTTTTTTAATTCTTTAATGACTAAGATAAACTATGCAATTGTTTCTTTTTGCATATCAAAGCACAGCTTGCTCCAGAAGAAAATGAATGTCTATGCTCCATAAAGTTTGTTTTTTTTTTTTTGCTTTGTTTGTAATTAACTTACAGTGAGGATTTTATACAGTAACTGACACCATGCTGCCTAATAATATGTTGAGACAAACAATTGTCCTAATTGCATTTATTAAAATAATGTACC
>NW_027318283.1:0-6655 GCF_032062135.1 Pyxicephalus adspersus
AGAGAGAGAAGGTAAAGTTCAGTAAAGCATATGACATGAAAAGTTTGAATCAGGGTACATGGGCTGCCTGCCTGACAGTTTTACTTAAGTATTATTCTTTTGCATCTGGCTACCATGCTAGTCAAAGCCCTGCCCATCCAGAATATGTCAAAATAGCAGGACATCGTGGATTTGACTAGATTCAACACACTAATCCCACTGTCACACTTACATTTTGGAGAATAGAAGAGAGGGTAAAGACCTCCTGTTCCATGATGTAAATGCAAACTAAAGTCAACAAACATAAATCATGGTGAAATTCTTGCCCAAAGTCTGACTGCTCCAAATGTTTAAACACATGCTTCTGGCTTTGCAATAAACAATGTTTGATGGATAAAATTAGCAGCTCTCCAAGACCTGTTTCCCCATGTTGATTTTTTTTTTAAACATAATAGTTTTAACAATAAAATGATGACTTACCTTCCCTGCAGTTGCAAAATATTCGCCATCTGGGGACCACTTCATCAGAAGCACAGGCACAGCAGTCCTGTTTGCAAAGAAACATGAAATATTCATACTTGTGATGTGCTGTTTTGCAAAGTATGTAAATTAGATTAATAAATAAAACAAAGTGATCTGCTGCTGTGGGTCATGAATCCTCCTGCTACAATTTAGATGACTGATGTTTGTGCTGAATATCTTAATAAAGCATATACTCAAACAAATGAGCTAAGAAATTACTTTTAGGGGAAGAAAAGTTTAAGCATTAGATCGAACACTTAGGTTTTGTATTGCCTGTGCACAATCCAAAACAGGTTTGATAAATCTAGTCATTTCAATCTTTGCACTGTCCATGGGTCAATGTACAAGGATGTTTCATGGTTTCCCATTTTAGATTTGCTTTTTAAACTCCTAACAAGCCACTGAATACAAATACGCATGAAATGTTTTTTTAGCTGTCAAAATATTTGTAATAATTTGTGAACCACTTGTTTAGCCAGTTAGGTTAATCATCCAGCTTCTCCATAGCACAATAGATCACATGACACCTCAATTTCCCATAATACTTAGCAGATTTTTTTTTTAAATTTCCCTCCCAGACACACCCCCATACATCACCAATCACATCACCCGGAAGATGACTCATCCTCCTGGGGTGATGGGAGTGGGGGATTTCCCTGCCCTGCCTCACACAGGCACACAGATGCTGGAGCTGCTGCTGCTCGCATCTCCAGAGGGATGCAAAGCACAATGTAGGATTTCTGCATTGTGCTTCACATCTCACTGCAGATGCCAGCAGCAATAGCAAATTTTTTATTGCTGCTGGAGAAGCTGCGGGGACAGGGTAAGTATTTGCTTTCAGTTGTAATCCGATTGTCATACAATGTATGACAATCGGATTGCAATATAACGTTTGTTTATATTTTTAACCACCTGAGAAAAGTTCGGGTTTAACACTTTTTGCAAGTGTTTTTACCCCGAACCAAGGTCGGGTTTAACGGCCAGGTGGTTAAAGTCTTTTACTCAAGATTCTAAAAAATGTTATTGTGTAAAAAGGATTGTAAGTACTTACACTGTTTCGCTTATGAGCGTTAACTGTACCAAGGGGTTCAAAAATACAAACAGTATTCCCATATGATGCAGCAATCTAAAAAGAAAACAAAAGGAAGAGGATTACACTGAAGTTCTTTTATCAATGTGCTTAAAAAATTATTGAATATTGTGTATTGCCATGTGTTTTCAGACTTACTACATTGCATTTTTATGGGACAACCATTTAATAGTTAATGGAAAATTGTTTAATGCACCAAAAATTAAATGCATGGAACGTTTGAAAGAGCTCTGCTGAAGAAAATGTTTTTCGTTTTGCCTGTGCTGGGCAGATGACTGATCGCTAAACATTTTTTTCCTCTTTGTATGGCAACCACCAACAGTCCATAGGTGCTGGCTGAAGTCTAATAGTAACTGTAAACAAATTAAAATAATATTTATAGTTTATCGTAGCTTACACTGGAGTTTTTGGAACTTGCATAGATTGATGACATCTAAGGGTTTATTCCCCCTACATAACTATACGCAGTTCCCCCAGGTGTTGTTAATACCTAAGAGTACTTACCCTACAATTTTATTCTTGTTTCTGTTTTGTTATCTTTCCACTTTTATATTTCAGTATTTTAATTATATACCTCACTTTTTTTGTAATTTAATTTAAAAAACAATTAATAAAACAGTTAGTTAAAAAAAATAATATTCAACTAATTAAAATAATGATTAGGATAGCTTTACAAATATATTTTAGCATCCCAGTTATATATGGATCTTTCCACATTATCTTAAGCAGGCACATAAATAGAAAAATGAATGTTGCAATTTATGAAAAACAACAAACACTGAACTTATTTGGTTGCCCCTTTATGAATATTTGCTAGATTGCGTTTTTCTGTATACCTTGGTACCTTATTTCATAGCTGCAGTAAAAAAAATCTAAGGGACAGGTTCATACGTCATTTGAATTGGGTTTTTTTTAGGCATGTCCCATGAACTTTGCTCCAGTAAAAAGAACAGTTATGTCAGAAGCTAATCAGTTTTTGTTTATCCAAAGCCGCACCAACAGAAATCCAGTTAGATGGTTCTCATGATAATTTTGTGATACAGTAAAAACCCTATCATTATGACACACTTCTACTTAGCTAGACCCTAATATATTCACAACTGTGCACCTTTGTATTATCATTTATTAGTATATTGGGTTAAAAGGCTATTTACACCAAAAAAAAATATATAAATAGTTGTTAGATACATAGACTTTCCTATCCTTTATAGGACTTTTGGTAACATCTTTGTACTGCATTTTTGGGTTTTTCTAACCTAATATAATCATTGTAAGGAGGTTTCATGCTTCCTGTTGGATTTTTATTTATTTTATCAATTTTAGAATGCAAATTGGACAGCTGGAACACCCAAAATGTCAACTAATCAAGAACCATAACAGGACAGCTTGATGTTGGAACTTTATAACGCATATAAAATACCCAGTCCAATTATGCCTTCACCCATTAAATGTTACCTATATTATGAATAAAAAGCTATGATTATGAATTATTACTTCTGGGCAGAATAACTCCTCATGTTCCTCAAAGAGGTCTGCATCTAGCTAGGACAGTGACCTGTCTCAGGCGAGTCCTTCACATTTAAACTTTAGGTCTGCATTCATATTTGCTCCATAATTGCATTTCAATGTTTTGAATTTTAGGTGAATCTTAGTTAGTGATTCAAGAAGGATCGCTCTATTTTTATATGAGCCTTTCACAGCACTTTTGAAATTTGGTGTCAAACCACATTAATACATTTACTTCACCTCTACAAACACAATTTTAAACATTCTATTTCTCCAACCTAACTACTGGTTTTGTTTACTAAGGAGTCAATTTTCAAAGCAGCAGTATGGGAAAACTGGTTTAAAATAAATACATAAATTACAGCACATTAAAAAGCACACTGGTGTGCCTTGCAATAGCAGTCAGCTAGTATTATTGTATGACCACCTTTCTAATGTCCAACTCTCCTATTATGACCCATATTTTTTATTGGCTGTGTATTATGCCTCAAATAGCCAGTGACCCTGTATTGTGCTCCACCTTACAGTATCCACCCAAAACCAGCTGGGTGGTTACTGAAAAGTACAGAGTGCTGCGCTCGGCTAAAAGGGACGGTGGAGAACAATGATGTTCACCTGACATATCACCAGATTCACAAAGCCAGTTGAGAGAAAGTGAAAGAAATAAACTTTTTCCTAAAAAATGAACTTTGTTTTTTAGTATGATTAAATAAATAAAACAGAGTCCTCCTGTGTTATACTTGGGCTAGCACAGGTTCACTGTTATAAAGGTCATAGATTAATTACAGAATATTAGAGCAATATATGGTTACAGTAAAAACATGTTTTCGCTGTAACCATACATTGCTCTAATATTCTGTAATTATTTTTGACCTTTAGAACAGTGAACCTGTGTTAGCCCAGGTATAGCGCAAGAGGACTCTGTTTAGAATTTAGTATGATTAATTAAATAAAAATTCAGTTTCTGGAAAAGTTTTGCCCTACAAAAGCCTGTCTTTTCTTTCTCTCCAATGGCTTAGTAATTTTTTTCTGGCTGGGCACTCTCTTTAAATAACTAGGTTGCTTTCCTTGGTTGAACCTTCTATTCTGCTAAATCACCAGATTGTTTTACATACAGTCAAATCGAACTTACACATGTAAATAAGCAAACGTGAATTGAAACATAACAAGAACTCAAGTTTCACAAATTATAAAGTCATGAAAAGTGTTCTATTTAAGAAGCTTTAAAGATAAAGCTCTTATGATTGAGCAGATAAAAGGTATTGTTTAAAAAGAAAACCATTTTAAATATTTATGTATAAAAGAATAGTGTAATGCTTACATTTTAGTGACAGCTGGTGATATATTACAGTGGGAGCAATAACACCATAATCCTCTCAGAAGCACTTCCCTACTGTATAGTTTCTAAATATTTTTGGTAATGAATGAAAAAGATTGTGAAAAAACTATAAATCACAGAAGAGTATTGCTAATGCCCATGCCTTCATCACTTGTTACAGTTGAAATTATGTATATTTGGTCTATTAAACTGTTTGGTCATCTGAGGTTTAAGTCACATAATATCAGTTTGGGGACAAACTCTTTTGTCTGGCAAAAATGTTTCTATTTTCTATGTAATCTACATGCAGGAAAAGGAAACATTATTTTACCAGAGAGTTTTTAGGCTATGTTCAGACCTTGTTTTTTCAGGCTTTTGTAAGTGTGTTTACAGCCTGCAAAGGCTTGAAACCACCTTGTAAAAATGTTTAAATGAGAACAGATGGGTCTTTTTTTGTGCAGGCTTTAGGCATTTACAAGCGGTTGTTCAGAAGTTCCACACAATATCTAGGGTCATTTTGCCAACCAAACACCTCTACAGGCTTGCATTGAACTGCTCATAAATGCTTGAGAAGGCTTTTATGAGCTTTTTTCTGCAGGTGTTTATAGGCGTTTTTAAAGACAGGAAATTGCTCATGAGTCTTTGCTGAATAGAAAAAAAATCCAAACGCCTGCACAATGGTTTATGAGCAAATGAATGCAAGTCTATGGAGGCATTTGGTTGGCAAAATAAACCCTTGAAGCTACATTGAGCTTCCAAAAAAACACTTTGTAAAGAATTAAATTAAAACACGTTCAAGCATTTGCGTTTTGCAAAAATGTTGAAAAACTGCGATTGGAATGTAGCCTTACACATTTGGTCTACAGATGAATGAAATAGTAAATAGAATGTAACAATACATAGTCTGTAAGTGTCATTGATCAGCACAGAGCAACAACCTGCAAAAGTCATTTCTCACAGGACTGACTAAATTTTAACAACAGCTCCTGCTATGTAATACACTGCAATTCATCAGTTGATCACTTAACAAATGTCTGTAAGACTGACTCATGCACCTTGCATGCTCATAATCCCTTCATTCTTTATAGTCTAAAAATATTTGGTGTAAATCATGCTAACCTTTCAGCGTCAGAAGAAAACCTTTAGCTCAGAATCACACCTGTCTATTTTGCCATGTACATTTTCTAAAAAAATCAATGTAACCCTATTTAAGTATCTGTCAATGCTCTTTCAGAAGTGTTATCGCACATCAATTTCAATTTGAAAGCATCATATCAATGAAAAAGTAAGGTCAAGGCCAGTATTTCCCCAACCAGGATTCCTTTAGAGGTTCCTTGAGCAATTAGCAATTTGTGACTCTCAGGTCAGTTTAAGTGACACCAATGATATTTTTGGCTATCAGTAAGGCTGATCACCACACTAATTTTCTGTGAGCTGTAGATATAGTAATTATAGCAGGGGTTCCCTAAAAATCTAAAATGTATGTTAAGGGTTCCCCCATGTTAAAAGTGTAGGCTTTATAGCAGCACTGGACAAATGAAGGTCCTCAGGACATACCAGCCATGCCACTCCCAGCGGTAGGCAATGTGGCAACAATACAAAAGTTGAAGGCAGATCTAACACACAGAATCTGATGCGGATGTGTATTTATGAACCCCCTTTATACCACTGTTTTGCATATTAACATTTCTCAGCTCAATGCCCCATGGTAAGGAGATGTTATATGTCCCAGGTTAACAGATATTAAACAATACTTTACATGGCTGATCCCTTTTATTGACTGGGGACCAATCACAGCGGTACCTTATCATGTTTAGACTGTTAATTCTGCAATTCTCCCAAGTGGTTATTTTTACCCCTGCACAAGGCATCACAGGGGGTCACTTGTTTGCAGACCGAGGTAAGGAAAAGTAGGGCTTAGGATCATTTTTAATAATTGGGTAGGAGGGTGGTAAGTGGCCAGGATAGGGGAATTTTATATTGTACTCAGAAAAGGGTTTAACCTGTAGGCTGCATTTTCTACCTGACTGTCCTGACTGAATGGACAGATTTACAAAGCCTTTGGTAGGTGGAACGTCTTAACAATATGTATTTGTAGCCAATGCCTGGAGATACACGACAACTTACCTGACTTGGAAGTGGTCCACCTCTCTTGACACATGAATTCTTTTAAGTGCAGGAAATCTATATGCTTTACATTTGGGAAACAACACAGCGGGAGCTGTACTTCTGGGCTGTTT
>NW_027318284.1:0-6653 GCF_032062135.1 Pyxicephalus adspersus
ACCTACAAAAGGTAAAGAAACAAGCTTACACATTACTCCTACCTGATGTACGCAGCCTTTCCATAAAAACCATAGATGATCAAAAACCTAAGGGGGTGAAAGAGTAAAGAGACCCCTCCTCTAGAGAGAGAAAGAAAAAGCTACACAAGCCTGACACCCCTCCACGCCTTTGTCCAGGCATCATGCGCCCATCTCCCTCTCTCAAGCACCGCCACCTTCTTTAACTCACCGAGTGTGTCACTCACCACCACCTCTACAGGGAGGACTTTCTGCCGGATGGAGACCTGACACCGTGCATTCCAGGTGTAGTAACGGACCACTACGCTAACTAAAAAAAGTGTATCCAAATCAAAGCCCGTGCAGGATTGAAAGGCCCCATATACCCACTCTGCATAAGACAGCAACGAGAGGAAAGGGATCCCTAGAGCCCTCCCCACCTTCTTGTAGACTTCTAAGTTAAAGGGGCAACGGAGGAGGAAGTGGTCCATGGACTCCTCAACCCCTCCACACTCGGTCCTGGGGCATCCACGATCCCCCACAGCCCGGTACTTCAGGTTGCCCCTCACATAGAGTCTGCCGTGGAAAGCAAGCCAGGTCAGGTCCCTGAACTTTAGCGGCACCCGTTCCAGATTAAGCAAGCGCAACCCACCCGCCAGCACTTGACCTGGGCAATCTCTCAAGGCCAAAGGCTCATGACAAACCAAGGCCATGATCCTCCTTCCAAGATCCCTCCTGGGCAGAGATCTCACCTCCTCAGCCGACACATGCCATTGCCTAACCAACTTCAAGCACTGGGCAACATAAGCAGGGAGATTGCCATGCCGAACCCGCAGGCTTTTTGCCGCACCGCCGTTCACCCAGGCCCCCAGAAAAGGACTGAACCAATCTCGAAAAGAAAAGACCCACCTAGGAGGCTTCCCTGCAAGCATATTTAAAAAATTGAAATGTATAAACAGCAGGGAAAAGAAAACCATCGGGTTGACCATGCCTAAGCCACCCATCCTCCTAGGTAGGTACGTCACACTCCTCTTAACCAAATTCAGCCTGTTCCCCCATAACAGTTGGAAAAAGCAGCTGAACAACCTTGAATAACAAGATGTTGGCAAAACACAGACATAGCTAACGTATAAAAAAACAGGTATCAGGTAGGTTTTAATCAGATCAACCCTTTCCCTTAAAGAGAGCCGCCAACCTTTCCAGCTTGCTACCTTGTTACCGGCATCAGTCAGCCTACTTTCCCAATTTTTCAGGCCGTAATCGCCTGGGCCAAATGTGATGCCAAGAACTTTTATCTCAATGCTGGGCACTGGGAGGGTGTCCGGAAGATCGAAACCTTTCTTCTCCTCCCCAAGCCAGAAAACTTTACTCTTCCCATCATTGATCAGAGAACCTGATGCCTCCGCATACTGCCCCACCTCAGAAGCCACCTCCAGCGCCTCACCAGGCTCCGAGATGAAGACAGTAACGTCATCAGCATAGGCTACCACCTTCAAGGGTAGCTCCATACCGGGACCCAAAGAGACCCCCCGCAGATGACTCGCCTCTAGCCTCCTGACCAGAGGGTCGATGGCAAACACATACAGCAGGGGGCTCAGTGGGCAACCCTGACGTACCCCGGAACCAACCCTAAAAGGCTTCCCCAACCAACCATTGACAAGAGGAAAGCTCTCCGCCCCTTTGTATAAGGTTTTTAACCAGCCAATGAAACCCTCCCCTAGGCCATACTTTCCAAGGAGCAGCCAGAGGTACTCGTGGTTGACCCTATCAAAAGCCTTGGACTGATCCAAAGTTAGCATGTACTTTCCCCAGCCAGCCGCCCTGCACCGCTCCACGGCCTCCCGGACTGTACACACTGCAGACAATGTGCTTTTGCCTGGAACAGAACAGTGCTGGCTACCAGAAAGCAACTCATCTGCCACTGACGACAAGCGCCAAAACAAAATTTTTGCCAGGATCTTCCTATCCACATTGAGGAGACTGATGGGGCGCCAGTTCTCCAACAATGTCACATCATTGCCTTTGGACAGTAAGATCACTGCTGACTGTCTCATTGACGAGGGGAGCGAGCTATCCCGCAAACAGCCATTAAAAACCTCGGCCAGATAAGGAGCCAGAAGGGTCTTAAAAGTTCTGTAGAACTCGGCTGTCAACCCATCTGGCCCTGGCGACTTCTTGACAGCAAGCCCTTCGATGGCCCGGACAACTTCCGCTACTGTGATCTCACTGTCCAAAGTGGTCTCAAGGGTGTTTCTGTTCAAGCCTGGCGTTGTGTCCAGAAAACTCTCCATCTTTTCCCGATCGAGGATCTTCTCCCCAAGAAGGTTGGCGTAAAAGGAGCCAACAGCTTCCAAAATCTCTGTCCTGGATTTTACCAGAGATCCGGAGCTATTCCTCAACCCAGTAACGGACTTAACTGCTATGCCCCTCTTGCAATTCTGATAAGGGTCAGGAGAGTGGTATTTCCCGTAATCCCTTTCCAGAACCAGCGAGGCATGCCTGTCATACTGGTATCTCTTGAGGAGAAGTTTCACCTCAGAGATCTCCCCAGGATCTCCACCGTTCGAGATCAGACGGTCAAGTCTCCTCCGCAGACCTTGGTAGGCAGAGTACTTATCCAAGGCTATCTTTTTACTAGCGGCTTTGAAAAGCCTAGTGATTCGCCCTTTTGCAATCTCCCACCACTCAGCTTTGCTGCTGCACAAATCCAGGACTGACACCAGCGCCTGAAAGAGACCCTTGAAAGATTGTCTCACCTTCTTGTCCTCCAACAGCGCCGGATTCAGTCTCCAGATCCCCCTTCCCCTCTGAGGAATATTTGAGGCCCCCAATGTCACACTTACCATACAGTGATCCGAGAACTCCACCGCCTGACACACCGGCGCCACGCAGTCACAGCTCTCTTTCAAAAAAAACCTATCTATCCTACTCTTACAACTACCTCGCTGATAAGTGAAGCCCGTGCTGTCTGGATTGCAACGAACATGTGCATCGACCAGACCTGCTTCCCTAACTATGCTATTTAAAAAAACGCTGTCATATCCAAGGCGGCCTCCGGTACCTCCTCTGTCTTTGGGCCTAACAATGGTGTTAAAATCACCACCGAAGACCACTTGCCTGGACGTAAAAAGAAAAGGCTTGATCCTTGCAAAAAGGCACTTCCTGTCCCACTTTGTTTGTGGGCCATAGATGTTGATAAGGCGCAGTTCGCGCCCCCCTGCAAGAACGTCTAGGACCATACATCTACCCACTTCCACCTCCAATACCCGCCGACAGGTTACCTTGTCGGTCTTAAAAAGGACCGCCACTCCGCTGTAAGGCTCAGCCGCAAGAGACCAGAAGGAAGGGCCACAACGCCACTCCCTTTTGGCAGCGTGGATATCTGCCAAGCTAACCAGCCTGGTCTCTTGCAAAAACAAAATGTCAACATCAAACCTGCTGAGCAAAAATAAGGCTGTTTCTCTAGCTCTTACTGACCGAATACTGGCAACGTTAATTGTTGCCACGCGGAGCGGAGCGGGTCCTGCCATTAGGGCATTGGGGCTGCCTGTTTCCTTACCTTTTGTCTTCCCCTATCCCCCACGGGAGACCCATCCCTTTTTAGGACCCCTGGCAGAGGGTCATCCTCCATGGAGGACACCGAACCTCCACTTTCCTCTGCACCTGACAGCGCTTGATATTTGTTACCACTAATCAAATTATCAGATTCATTAACTTGTGTTACCTCAACAACACGTTGCCTACGTTTCTTTTTTTTACCACATTTCCTTCTTGCTTCCAGCCATTCCTCGTCCCCCACTACCATAGATATTCCTCCCTCCTGTTTGTCCACTTCCGTAAGGGTCTGGGAGGCAGCAATGAGACCGCCGCTCCCTTTTAAGGGACCAGGAGCAACATCCTCCCCTCCTCCCGGCCTCCCGGTCTGTTCCTCGGAGGAAAGAGGGGCTGGGGCACTAGAAGAAACTACCACTGGTTGGACATCCTCCCTTATCTGAGAGACTTCTTTTGCCAGCATAGCAACCGATAGTGAAGTCCCTGGGCCTGATGCAACTCCCTCATTCTGCTTTGAAGCCTTCACAGCCTCCCTTTCTTCCATGGCATGCCAGTTTCTGACGGCCCACGGACAGTATGCATATGAGTGTCCTAATTCCTCACATAGATTACACCTTATACTAGTACACTCCTTAGCCAGATGACCTATACCTTGGCATAAGGGACACTTTTTTATTGTGCAACCCACCGCAAAATGGCCCTTTTCGCCACACTTATTGCAAAGTTTGGGTTGCCCGGGATAAAATATCACCAGACGGTCTTTTCCCAAAAAGGACGCTGACGGTATATGCTGCACTACATTGTTTACCACTTTCAGCTTAATTGTTGCTGTCCAGGCCCCTGTCCATATCCCCCGCCCATCAAGTACTTTTGATAAAGGACTCCGGAGTTCCCCATACTTCCTCAGCCAACGCTCTAAATCCCATTGAGGAATCGACTCATTTCTTATTAATATAGTGATTTTCTTAAGTACGTCCTGTCCCGACACTACTTTTGGGGAGAAGCCTTCCCACTCCTTGGTACCCTTATACTTCGTTTCATATTTTTCCCAGAATACATCAAGCGATTCTGCTTTAACAAACGAAAGATCAATTTCTAATGCACCCACATGGTATATCAGGGCAAAGATCTCTAAAGGCTTGAAACCCATTGATAAAATAAGGTCCACCACATTTTCTCGTTTTGGGGGAGTTCCTCCTAACCACTTTATCTGTACTACGTTCCTCCTTTTATATCCACCCTCATTTGGGGATGCCTGGAGAGATGGACCTGGAAAGGACCTTATACCAGCTGAGGGAATATTCTGCACCACCGCTGAAAAACTTCTTATAGGGGCCCTTGAAACACTTCCACCTCCCTTATTCTCCCCCTGAGCTTTCTCCTTAGACCTTAATCCGGGAATGGGAGTCGGGACAGCCATAACATTAGGGTTTTTACCTTGTGCAATAACATTTTCTGTATTAGCATTACCCTGCAGCGGTCTTGGAAGAAAAGACTTGACTGCCTCGCTTGATTTACTTAACAGCTCAGCAGTTTTCGCCATCTCATCCCTCTGACCACTTTGTACAAAAACCGAAAATTGCTTCTTTTGTATTTCCAACTCATCCACCTCCCCACTTATTGCATCACGGCACGTCTCGGTTTCTTTACAAATACTGACATTCCCTCGGGTTATCCTTGCTTCAATTAACGTATGCCTGGCCGACTTAGCATGGGAAGGCTCAGCCGTCAAGACCGTTTTATGAAATGCCTCCACCGCTTTCACCTCCCCACCCGCTAAATCACTCCCGGCCGTAACATCCACATCCTTGCAAGAAGCTATGCACGCTTCTTTTAACCCTTGCCTGGCAGAGCTAGTATGGATAGGCTCAGCAGGCACGACCATTTTATTCAAAGCCGTGACTGCTTTTGCCCCTCCACCCGCTAAGCCTCGCTTATCCAGTATGTCCAAGTCTTTGCAAGAAAAAACCTTTGAAGTCTCATTATTAGAAGCAATAATTGTGGGGGAATTACCCGAGGTCCGTGTCTCCTGCAAAAGTTCTTTTTTCCTTCTGTTTCCTGCACCGCACTTGATCCCGGAAAATAACGGCTCCGGTTCAGATTCTTCACCAGCGGGAATCATTTTAAATTTGCCCGCACGCAGCTGTGCCTTCGCTTGCTTATATTCTTTTTCTGACACAACCACATCCTCATCGGAGGACCCCGCATCTGAAGAAGAAGACGACATCTCGCTCATGTGTAGATCCCACGAATCATCTGAGGATGAAGCGCATTCTTCTCCTGCTTCCCGGCAGGCTGACTGAGATGGAACCACGCGCTCTCTGCCTGAAGACGCCGATGCGCCATTTTGTTCATTCTTCTTCACAATGTTTTGTAAACCATAATCACACTGAACCACACTTTGCACACATGTAGCTTCCGACACATGCTTTTCCTGCACCCCTCCATCCTTTAACTGCATAGCAGGAACACTCTGCAGAACTTGCGGCGTTTGCTTCGCCCCGGTGGTGCCACGGGCATCAACGCTCCTTACGATAGACTCCTTGTAGCCCGGGCAAAACTTTCTAAGCATCAACAATTTGCTTTTCTGTTGTGCGATGTTTACCTCCAACATTTCAATTTCAGGCTTGACTTGCCCTCTTTTCGTGCTGAAAGAGCGATTCCATTGTGTTTTTTTCTTTGCAAGCTCACGTTTGTCTTTATTCAATCTCCTCTCCTCCACGACAATCATGTCTTTTCTTTTTCTGATCTTTTCTTCAAGTTCTTTTTTGCCGACCCCTGGACTGGGACCACACGTTAGGTCTTCAATATTACATGTAGCCGGCTCCACGGCCAGAGCCCGGGAGACCCCGGCTGCAGCCTCCCCGGGTTCCTGCATTGCTGCAGGGCTAAAGCACTTAGCACACACCTCCCTGCTCACGGTTCACAGAGCTCCCAGTGACACAGCCACACCCGCAGGCTGCAGGCACCAGACTTGCCCTCCAATGGATCCTCATTAAAGGATTTAAAGTGTACTCATTCCAATTACAGGGCCTCGAAAGAGTCCTGTATTGTTATTTTTCGTCACTACCTCCCCGAGTCGGGAGTGGGTAATTTGCGCGCCT
>NW_027318285.1:0-6649 GCF_032062135.1 Pyxicephalus adspersus
CGATCAATATTTTACAAAAATGATCCTTAAGCCTGGTTTGAAATCCACACTTTGTTCTCTGAATATACACTTTTTGGCAATGCATATATAACATCTTGGATATTACACTTGGTTAGATACTTGATATTATATTTTGCATTCAGGTGGTTGATTACAAACTTTTTCATTGGTCACCTACTAACAAACTTTTCAAAATCCACATTTTTTGAAGGCAGTTCGTTGTTTAGGGTTGTGGTGGTATTCTGCATGAAATAACTGAACCCAAATTCTTTGCTTTGTTGAATATGAATCTGGACTTCTCTGGTAGCAGATCAACCACACTTCTGTCAGCCTGGAGGATTTTCCAATGTTTTGATATTACCTTTCTTTATCATATGTGCCTGTGCAATTTTAGGATTTTAGGGCTACATTGAATCTTTGATATAGGTTAAAAATTCAAGTTTCTCCACCAATAGGTTGTCCCTTGTGGTAACCTACACTTCCATCACAGTACTACCTAAACCATTTTTCATGTAATACTTCTGTTCAAATGAATCTTTCATTTGTCGTAGTTTCTTTTTAATTCTATATACTTGCCTTTTGGTATATTTATTCAGCCATTTTACCAGGTGTCAACTAGAACTCAAATTTTATTGATATATTATAACTGAATCCACAATCTCTATATATCTCTCACTTAAGAGTTGTTCAGCTTCCACAAAAATCTTTAAATCTAGAAAGTGGACTTTTGACAGATTTATATCAGGGGTATGTTTGGGATTATAATTTTTAGAATTCATCTGTTCAAGGAAACAACATTTCTATTTTGGTTCCCCTCCAGATAATAGGTGTCAATTCTTTTGTAAAAGTTTTTTTTTTACTTTTATTATAATTATGTATCCATATCATGCATCAATCCAGCAGCATGGAAGTCCATGCTGTGCTCTTTGCTGCCTATTTTTCCACACATAAGAAGGACAATTTCTGGGGAAGCCAGCTAACCTATATGCAAGTTTTTGGGAGTGTGGTGTAAAGATTTGAATTAGACTTGTATAGATTCAGTGACCCTTAACAGACCCTGTCACTAACTTTAAAAATTGCAGGTATAAACACAATGATTCAGTTTCCTCTGAATGATTTTTATTCATCTGCAATGTGTCTTTGAAGTAGAAAATGTGGATACTCCAGGAAGAATCAGTTCTCTAAGACTTTTTTCCTCTTGCACATTCCTAGACCTCTACTTTTCTTATAGTGTCTAAATAGGCTCTGTACTGGTCACCCCCAATTCACCTTCAACACCACCTAAATACATTTTCATGTAACTGCAGGGGGAGTAGTAAAGAGTAATGCTCTAAATCAGTGTTCCTTGACCTTTATAACATGGGGACCCCCTTGAAATAATTTTCAGGGAACCCCTACTATAATTACTATATCCACATCTCACAGTACATTAGTGTGGTGGTCAATAGGAAGAATGCCTTCTACATTGCTGGATGGTGAGAATAATGTCACCCTTACAGATAGCCAAAAAAATCATTGGTATCTGTTAAACTGAGAGTCAAAAAGGCTCATTGCTCAAGGACCCGTAGCAACCTCAGGAGGAACCCTGGTTGAGAAACACTGCTCTTGATTGTCAGTTGATTACAGCTTTGAGTCTGCTGTGTTGTTGACATCACATCCACGATAGCAGAATCTTAGAACTTTTTGATGTCAACACATGTGTCCACATATATAATTTTAGGATATTTTTGTTTAAATCAATGGTCTGGAAAAAAAGGTCTCTTAAATATTTATTATGTTGGATTTGGAGGGCTCCTGGATCCCAATCAGTCTACCAAGCGGCCCTAACAGTCCATTATGTTTTAAAGTATAGAGGTTCTTTTTAAATGACAAACCAATCGAAAAATGCCAGTATTTAAAAAATAAAAAGATATACACCCAAATCATGATGCTAATCTTTTGAATATTAAATGGAAAAACAGAAAAAACACTGTAACTTGTATATTATTATATCTGTACTCTTTCTATATAAAATATTGTGTATCTTCTATATTTATTCTACAATATATTTATTACACAATATATGTATACCATTTTTGTTCGCTAATTTGGAACCCCAGTTACCCCTCAAGAGTATCACAGAGATCCTTACAACCAAACCAATTAGTTCAATAATTTAAAGATATCCCAGAGCTGAATATTTATTATTTTTTGGGGTAATAAACAAAGTTATATGACAACATAAAATAAAAATATGGTCTATTATAAAGCAGAGATTAATTGAATGATAATGTAAAAGGCAGATAAAGTACAAAACTAAATATGCTCAGAAATAACACATAATAATATAGCCAGAGCAAAACGATAAAAATGACAACACTAATTTATCTGTTCTTTGCACATTTATAAAAAACATAATTGGCCTCCATCATGCATTGTCTTCAAAATCTTCAGGGTTTTATTCTGCAAGGAATGCATTTTTAAACATACATTTTAATTTCAGTCCTTATAAACCAGACAAAACGACTTGCATAGGTTATCCAGCTAGAAACAATAGAGGCTGTGGTTTTGAAAGGTAAATGTTGGCAATTTTTTATCCTGGCATTCCCAGTTCAGTTTATGTTAAATATACTAGTTAGAAAAGTAGAACATATGAATCACTGGGTATACCTTATATAAGTAAAGTCTTTGAATTTTGAGCTCTGTACATGAGGATTTTACCACTAGGGATTTAATTGAAGCCTGGTAAGAATTTACAAAAACGAGCCACCATAGTCTCAACCTGCTGGCTGCATATGAGATTTAAAATGATTCAAAAGCCTAGGTAATAATTGCTTATTTATAATCGTGTTATTACATATAGTTTATTTATAGGAATATTATATCTAAATATAGGACTTCCGGTTCCGGCGCCCCGCAAGCTACCGGCATGTTCTAGCGGCTCCCGCTCGCCTCAGGGCTTTTCTAATTAAAAACCGGCACTACACCCACTCACCCGCCTCCTCCTGTTCCTCCGGCGCTGGGAAGCCGGATGGAACGATTCCTGGAGCGCTCCTCTGCTGCAGCTGTGCATAATCAGAAGGCTACCCCCTCCAAGATGGCCACCGCTTCATCAGCTGCACGTGTTTCCAGCACACCATCTTCTCAGGTACATCATGATGTTTCACCAGAAACTGACCAGCCAAATCAGATTGCAGATGCAGTGGTAGCCATTCTTAAACCCACAGATGTTCTGGTCACATGGAGGGCGCTGAGAGACTTCTGTCCCGTTCTCATCTGTCAGATTTTGTTTCAGCCATGTCTCTGAATGACGTATGGAGACAGTTTCATCCCTTAGAAAACCAATATACTTTTGTATCCCAGGCGCATATATCTCAAGCCCGCCTAGATTATTTGTTCTGTACTGATGAAGTCCTGTATAAAGTGGAGTCCCCAGAAATTCATCCTATGGTGATCTCAGACCACTCCCCAATCTCCCTTGTCATTTGTGACCAATACCCCAGAGGAGATTATGTGCCTTGGAAGTTCCCATCCTATCTGGCCAAAGATTCAGAATTCCAGGGGGAAGTGCGCGTGGCATGGCTTGACTATGTACAGCACAATGCTGTGCATAGGGATAACCCTATCCTTTTCTGGAAAGCAGGCAAAGCTTACTTGAGAGGCAGGATAATATCTTTCATAGCAAAAAGGAAAAAAGCCACGCAGTCCCATTTTTTACAGGCACAACAGGAACTTAGATTAGCCCAAGAGGCTCTGACAAAGAATCCTACCCAATCTACTAAGCAACAGTGGTACACATTCTTAGATTGTAAGCTCTTCGGGGCAGGGTTCTCTCCTCCTCCCGTGTCACTTTCTGTATCTGTCTGTCATTTGCAACCCCTATATAATGTACAGCGCTGCATAACATGTTGATGCTATATAAATACTGTTTATTATTATTACAAATAATATTAATAATAATACATATTCCAAGAATAATTCCTTGCCTTTTCCATGTATATTGCAGGGAAAATGATATGTTTTAAAGGAAAACATCAAGAAGGTTTAATGTTCCAGTAAGTACTTACATACCATTTTCTGATTGTCATCTTCCTATTTTTGAGGCCAAAGACCATAATACTTTTAAAGAAATGACAAGGGAAGCTGGTGACATACTGTTGCTCAGAAACTTTACGAAAACTATTTTGGCAAAGTGGCCTTTTTATATGCCTTCAAATCAAACATTAAAATTATCCATAACCTTTTTCCAAATAGCTTGTTTGCAATGCAACAGCAGCAGTCAACCTGATTTACTGTAGTTTAAAAATACAAGTTGTTTTAATTTCCTTTAGCTGTGTGAACTGATATTTCTTTTTTCTATTAACTGGTTTAAAGCCAGAACTGACTGACGTACCTGTCTCATACAATGTAAAAAGGCATAAAAGTTTTACTTCTGCATCTGTCTACCATATTAGCGAGAGGAAGAACGGCATGGTAGAGCTGCGTAGAGCTTGCAAGAACAAATATGCATTAATTATAATTATATATTATATTTATTATATTAATAATAAATTGAACCTCAATAATTTGAGCCTCTAAACTGCCTTGGGTTAAACTAGTTAAGCACTTTCTTGTTAAGCACTTTCTCAAGGTAACTCACCTTATCTGTATTCTTCCACGTAAACATGGCCAAATATGGTGGACGGAAGATTAAAAACTTCACCCTTCTGCAACACTGGATTGTTTAATATAATTATAGACTGGATTGGTGAGAGACGATTGGGGAAATGTATTCAGGTAGTAAGAAGTGTGTTTGCAATACTAGTATACATAATTGGAGACTATATATCTTATACATAAGTGTTGCACCTCAAGATTGTTTATGAATATGTAAATAGATATGTATATGTATATAGAGGTATATATATTGTGATACCAATGTAGGATTGGAGGTGGAGGGGAGATATATTTGCCCGGGATGCCTCTTTATGTGAGGTATAGTTGCCCAAGATTCCCCTCCTATGTGAAGTAGCAGGTGGAAAACTCACCTGCGAGGTAATTAGAGAAGTAGCACTGAGAGTGGGATATAACCCAGAGCCAGGAGCTCAGTGGGAAGCCTAATTTTGGAGAGACACAGACAGGGTCTGTGGAGGCTTATATATATATATAGATGTATTCATAGATGTATGAATAGGTATGTGTGCGTCCTAATAATTAGACTGTATCTAACTAGCAGGAAATAATGCAGGAATGCAATGCAGTAAGGTGGTGTTTAGACAGGAAACCTATTTTTACTCGGGGCTGGATATCTATTTGCATTAATAGGGGATAAAATTTCCATATATATGCAGATAAATATATATAAATAACATAAGAGAATGCAATATATCATATATACTTAAGTATAAACCGAGGTGTTTTTGCCCTTGAAAAAAAATAGAAAATACTCCTGTCCGGTCCTGTCATATGTCCTGGCACAGTACTGTAGTGAATTGCATACTGTTCTATAGTAAATAGTAACTTACAATCCCCAAACTATGGGTAACAACTATGCATAACAGATAATTTAGGAGCATAACTTAGTTGAATCTGTTTATATTTGAGTACATATGTGTATATGTATGTATATGTATGTATATGTACATACATATATGCAGTGTTATGTAACAATAAATCCTTTAGCATAATGAAGTATTGTAGTCCTATATCATCTGTATAATACTACCACATTTATTTCTTAAACCTATGTCTTTCCTGATACTGTAATAAATATTAAATATTGGGTTGTGTTTATGATACATTGTGCTTTAACAAACTAAATGCATGAAATGGTCCAGAGTCCATGTCACTTGGGACTTTTCCAGCTGTGAAAATATTTGTTAGCATATTCAGATTCCAGCCAGACCCACAATTCTTTTATGAACATGGGATACAACTCATGAAGTAAACGCTAGACTAGATAGAAAAGTAAATAATAAGATGATGTCAAGTATTTAGAAACAAGCATAAAATTGCTTGGAACGGCCCCTGTTGCTTTTACATTGTTACTTACATTGTTAGCAATACTTCCTATAAATTTCTATGGAAATCCTTTAATCTTCACATGCTTTGCGAAACACAGCCAGTTAACATTTTATTGTACTTATTTCAAAGGTTTCCAGCAATACAAACACTACAATTATCTCTTAATATTTTGCTTTGTTTTCATTTTCCATTAGAACTAATGAATTTGACTTTGCTAAGATGAATATCAAACATGAAATGAGTAAGCTTTTAATAAATTGATTGAAAGAACAGCAATTCTAGACAGCATAGCATCCCGTATCAGGTCTCTAATTAAGTTTAATAGTTTCATGTTCTTTTTTTCACCCTTATATCTGGTGAGGTAATGCTGAAGGTCAAATGTTCAGCCTTTCTTTAGAAGGAAGCTTAGATTGTTTATGCTTGACAGGGAGAGAACTGTGGGTAAGCTGCAGTTGAGCTTCTGTTTTATTTTAAAAGGATTTTTTTAACTTAAAGAGCACAGCAGATCCTAGCAAAAGTGAAAAAAAAATTCTCAGAAGAGGAAATTTACGTGAAAGCAACATAAAAGGATGGGCCATTCATGTGAGAGGAATCAATATTCATATGGAAATGAAGCTGCTGAGTCTGTGAAGCAGACCACTGCTCGAGTGACTGACTAAAGGCTGGA
>NW_027318286.1:0-6641 GCF_032062135.1 Pyxicephalus adspersus
AGCAGAATACCTTTTTTTTTTTTTTTTTTTTTTTTTTTTTTTTTTTTTTTTTTTTTTTTTTTTTTTTTTATTTTTATTAAGAAAATACACAAAATCCCTCAGCTTAGCCAAAGGGAAAATCGTGATTCATCATTATAAAATCGAAAAAAGAAATCTGTTTCTTATTCACAAGAAATAAAGAACTTTAAACAAACATCAATTTTACAAATTTTTACATTTAAACTTAATTTTCAAGAACCTACTTTACAAAGAAAACAACTACTTCAAAATCAACTCATTTTGGTGGCAAAAAATAAGCATACATAGCTTTCAATCCTATAACAAATTCCTCTGACAAATTTGCCTTCATAAGAACTGTTTCTACCCACCATGGAACCCCATACTTTTGGAAAAATTCTCTTGGATTCCTATTAAATATTCTTTCCAATTTTTCTTTTTTCTCCTTTTCAATCTCAAAAACATTAGCACCTCTTACTATAAAATTAATCAACACTTGAGAAGGTCTTCCTGTTAGTCTCATAACTCTTCTATAATCTGCTTCAAAAACCTTATTTTGTTTATCTATTATTATTTCTCCGTTCTCATCCAATCTTAAATCATATTCTTCTATATTTATTAATGGTAAATCCCCACCTTTCACTATATTAGGTTTACTTTCTTTCATTTCCTCTAACAAATTATCCAATTTTTGAAAGGCATCTTCTGTTTCTTCCATCACCACCACATTAGGAATTTCTTTACTGGGCCCTCCCCTTTCCTCATTATTATTCCTTCTAACAAAAACACCACTTTCAATCGCCTGATTTTCTTCTTTCACTTTCCTCTTTCTTTTATCACAATCTTTGTAGACATGTCCCACTTCACTGCACAAATTACATCTTTTCCCACTTGTACACTCAGCAATTAAGTGATCCATAGAACCACAATTACCACAAATTTGCATATTACACTTGGTCTTATCATGCCCATAACTTTTACAATTCTGACAAAAAGAATCCATACCCGGAAAAAATAATTCTCCATTTACAGAACCCAACCTGAATTTTGCTGGTGGTCTTATCTCCCCTTTAAATTTGACTGCAAATTTCCATTTGCCAGTCCATATACCCAATTTATTTAGCACTTTCCCTTTGTTTATACAACTTTCACAATAAGATTTCAAAAAACAAATAATATCTTCAACTGGTACATATGGTGAAAACAATCTAACTACCAAAATAATTTCATCATCTTTATGTGGAATAACTCTCACCATTTTTTCTTCAAAACTCCCTTTTTTCCTCTGCCAACTTGACAAAAAGTCCTTATAGACAACGTCCGTGGAAAAAACAACATCATAAGTCATCCTTCTCGGAAATTCGTATATTGCCACGATCTCCTTTTTCTGAACTCCAAAAAATTCTCCCAGAAAGGTCATCACAAGCCAATCCAAATGCTCCACCGATCCAATCTCTCCTAGGACAAAGCGGACTGCTCTATCCAATCGAGCGTACCAAGGTACCTCTGCTTTCCCGAAATCCGGCTCTCTCATGGTCTCCGCCATGCTCGCCAAAAAGAAAATCTCCACTGACCGAAGTCAGCGAGACGATCACTCTCAAAGTTTTCGGAGAGTGCTACACCCCAATAGCAGCAAGGCGTGAACCCTCAGGAACACGCCCAGGCCGAGGCAGCTGGTCTCCTACTAACCACCTCCTGACTACGAACCAGTTCCCCAGATCGCAGCCAAAAGGCCGAGAAGCGATAACCCGTTAAGGGACGCCAACGGGCGCCCCCGGCTCCGGAAAAAGGGGTGCGCTCGCCGAGAGGCCCCACCCCTTCGCAAGAGTCACAAAGCGGCGGCGGGCGCCCCCCAGACCCCAGGCCTTCCGGCTGGGGCGCCCGTTGGCGTCCCTTAACGGGTTATCGCTTCTCGGCCTTTTGGCCAAGGTCTTCTTTGGATCTTCGGTCAATAGGCACTTTTCTGAGTAGTCCGCCAGTTAGACTTGGCCCTCACAGGTTCCCAAGGGTTCCTGTGTCGCTGCTATTAGGTCCTACGCCGGGCGAAAAGAATTGGAGGAGTGATAGGCTTACTGGTTTACCAGTGAAGCTCTATTTGGATGTCGTTTTGCATAAAGCTTTCGTATGCAAATAAGGCGAACATGGCAGAGCCCATGATGGAGCCGGATTTCTTGGAGGATGGATATGTTGTTCCGGAGTTTGCTCGCATTTCCAATGCGGTTCGTGTGTTTCTCAGGAGGAGTGGAAAGCTGGATCAGCTGAGTTTTTTGTTCGAAGAAATTTTGAAAGGACTTTGTGGAGTTCAAGAAAAGGAAATAGTTGCTCTCTATGAGTACCCAAGGAAGTCTGAATATGACGTTGTTTTTGTATCGGAGGTAATTATGAGAGATTTTCTGACCTGCTGGGAGAAAGAAAAGTATGTTGGGAAAGCAACAGGGGTGAGAATAGTGCCACATTATGAGGACAAGTTTGTTCTTGTAGTGAGGATGTTCTCTCCATATATTTTTGTTGATGAGATAATGATGTTTTTGGAAAATTTTTGTGTTGTTGAGAAAATTATAGGAAAAGTGCTGAACAAATACGGTATATGGACCGGAAAGTGGAAATTTCTGGTTAAGTTTAGGGAAAACGGAAAGCCCCCGGCCAGATTTAAGCTGGGGAAGGTGAATGGGGAATTGTTTTTTCCTAGAATGGGAGAGTTCTGTGGTGACTGTAAAATGTATGGTCATGGTAAAGGAAAGTGTGTAAAACAGGCATGTAAATCAGGTGGTGATAAAGATCATGCTTCTTCAGAATGCGTTAAGGGGAAGGGAGGTGAAGTTAGCTTAGAGCATTGTTATGTAAATCAGCTTGAGGAAGATAAAATTGATGAAATAACTGGGGTATTGGTAAGAAAAACGGAAAAAATGGTAAGGAAGAGTCCTAAGGAAAATAGAGATAAGAAGTGTGAGGAAGGAGAAAATGTGGTTTTGGAAAGGAGAGTTAAAAAGATAGAGGAAAAGCAGAAAGTAAAGTCTTTAGAAATGGGAAAGATAGGAGGTTTAGAAATAAAAAGGAAAGTTGTAGAAGAAAATGTGGATGAGAGGAAAATTAAAGAAATTGGATTAGTGAGGAAAGTTAGAATTGAAGAAGAAAAGACCTTAGAGAAGGGAAAGTTAAAAGAAAAGGATAAAAAGTTTGTGAAATGGAAAATAGAAGATGATCTTGATTTTGTTGGTTATTCCTGGTAAAGAGAGGACAAATTCTGTTGGTTCTGATATTTTGGGATAGTTCTAATGTTTTGGTTTTGGTGAATTTAACCATTGAAATGTAAGTTTGTTTTTGGTTTTGGTGAATTTAACCATTGAAATGTAAGTTTTGTGTTGGAAAATTAATTGTAAAATGTTTTTGTTTCTGTCAATAGAAAATTCTTTGTTATTGTTATAGAAAATCAACCTTTGTTATGACTTAATTGTAAAGGGGTGGGGCCTCTCGGCGAGCGCACCCCTTTTTCCGGAGCCGGGGGCGCCCGTTGGCGTCCCTTAACGGGTTATCGCTTCTCGGCCTTTTGGCTTGATCAAGTACTACTTGTGTCTAGCCAAGAGAGCCTGTGAGTAGGTGGACGGCTACCTCGGCCTTGAGGGGTTCCTACGGGTTCCCCTCATGCTGCTATAGGGGCAAGCATACACTGAAAACAAGAGTCGTGATCACCTTGCTGGTTATACCAGTGAAGGCTTTTGAAGGCGGAGTGCGTTTTGCATATTATGCAAAGAAGGCGAACATAGCTATAGCTATGGAGGAGCCATGGGGCGAGGAGGGAGGTAGTGTACCTCCCTATGCACGTGTTGCAAACACGGTGCGTATTTTGGTTTCGGATGAGAAGGTCGGTTTCCCTTTGAAATTTGTTACTGAACAAATTTTGCACGAAATGGCCGGGATACAGAGGTCGGAAGTTGTGGCTGTTTATGACAACGTCAAGCAAAGGTTTTTTGACATCGTTTTTGCTTCAGAAGGAATCTATCGGGATTTCATGGCAAATATGGAAAGAAAGAAAGAAGATCCCAGGTTAGTTGGCGTTAAATTTATCCCGCATTTTAATGATGACACCATCCTTGTGGTAAAGATGTATTCTCCTTTTGTGCCTGCGAGTGAGATCATTGTATTTTTGAAAAGATTCTGTTCTGACGGCAAGATTCTAGGCAAAATATTTAATGAATTTGGTTACTGGACTGGGAAGTGGAGATTCGCTGTTCGTTTCAGAGAAAATTTAAGACCACCAGCAAGGTTTCGCCTTGGGAGAGTGAATGGTGAATTGTACTTTGCTGGAATGCCTATGTTTTGTAGGAGATGTAAGACCTATGGGCATGAACAAACAACTTGTAAAGCTAATGTGTGTACAGTTTGTGGATCATTAGAACATAAGAATGAGTCATGTACAGGGAGGAGGAAGTGCCATCTATGTGGTAGTGAAGAACATATGTACATGGTTTGTCCGTATAGAAAAATTATTGAACAGGAAGATAAAATAGGAGATGTTATTGAAAATAAAGGAGAAGAGGTGGAAGACATGGATATAAGTGTGAAAAGTGGAAAAGAAACTGTGAAAAGGAAGAGTAGTGCCGTGAAAATGGTTGAAGTGGAGAAAAAAGAATTAGATCCACCCAGTACAAGTGTAATAAAAGAAGAACCACAAGTAGTTAAGAAAAAGAAAGAAGAAACACAAGGAACGGTGTCAAAGAAAGAAGAAACACAAGGAATGGTGCCGGGAAGTGCGCCACCTGGGGAGATAACTTGGAAGGAAGGTGATGGGTACTCATATAGGGATTGGGACACAACTATTAAAGAAAGAGTTCTGAAAATTATATGGGAAGGGGGTATTCCAAGCAAAATGGAAATGGACTGGTTGAAAGAAATTTTGGAAAAGAAACGTATAGCGCATGGAAAGGTGGAATTATTGGAAATAGGAGCAGGATTAAAACATATAACTAAAAGGAAGACAGGCATCATGAATAAAGTTCTTGGAATTCCGGAGTGGCTGGATAAAGCTTTTCAGGCAAAGAGAGTAGCAGATGAGGTTATATGGACTATTTTGATTGAGTTTTGCATGCTAGAAAAAATAGATAAAGAAAAATTAACTTTCTTTTATGATGGAAAATTCTGGGTGGAGGATGAATAGTTTTGTTTTTTCCTTAAAAAAGTTTGGAAATTGTTTGTTTTGTCGACTAATTTTGTGAAGTAAACAAGAATGAACAGATTTTTTTTGAAGTGAAAATAAAAAAAGATGAGATTTTTATAATGATGAAGTGAGGAAGTTACCCTTTGGCTGAGCTGAGGGTACTTCAACGTGTAATGATCGTACATTTCTTAATAAAAATTTAAAAAAAACTTTTTGATGTTAAGCACGTTGATCACAGCGTGATGAGGGATCACCTGGAGTTCCTGGATAACCCCCTGAGTGCACAGGATAGGGAGGTCTTGGATCGTGATATCTCTGAAGAGGAAGTTTGGTCCGCCTTAAGAAGTTGCCCTAAACATAAAACTCCCGGACACGATGGTCTCCCGGTGGACCTGTATCAACATTTTTGGGCGGTGATGAAAGAAGATATCGTGGCAGTATTTAACGAAGTTTTTGAGGATGGGCGCATGCCCAAGTCGTGGGATATGGGGATAGTCATCCTATTACCAAAAAAAGGGGACCTGGAGTCACTAGACAATTGGAGACCGATCACCCTCCTGAATGCGGATTACAAAGTCTACGCTAAAGTACTAGTGAATCGTTTGAAGAGACTTTTAGAAACACTGATCTGTCCAGATCAGGTTTGTGGAATCCCTGGGAGGAGTATTCACGACCACCTTAACCTACTGAAGGATGTGATCTGGTGGCAATCCAGTAGGGGACAGAAGTTGGCAGTGGTCTCCTTGGATTTCCAAAAGGCTTACGACAGAGTGGCTCATGTGTGGTTGTGGGCAGTCCTGCAGCACATGGGTTTTCCAACTAGGATTTTACGCAGCTGCCAAGGAATGTATAAGCGAGCATCTAGCAAGATAAGTGTGAATGGAAACCTCACGAAGGCGATTCCCTTGCAGTCTGGTGTTAAACAAGGCTGTCCCTTATCTCCGCTTCTTTTTATTTGTGCTTTGGAGCCCTTGTTACGGAGCTTAAAGTCGGATAAGGTTATCAGTGGCATTCCTTTGCCTGGCAGCGGTGGGAAAACAGTCAAAACCCTGGCGTACATGGATGATGTTTCCATCCTCTGCGATTCTAGCAGAGCGGTACAAAGGGCAATCTGGAGAACACAGCTGTTCTGCACAGGGTCTGGTTTTAATCTGAACGTCCAGAAATGTGGATGCTTGCTTGTTGGTGAGTGGGCCCATGAAGACATACCTATACCAACACAGAGAGATCCCCTAAAGATCTTGGGTGTCAATTTTGACGAAATTAATGATGGCCGAGCCAGCTGGGAGGCAAGCATAAAGAAGACAAGGAAGAGAGTGGAGTTCTGGAAATTACGGAAGTTATCTATTACTGGAAAAGTCCTGATCATTAAAAATGTTCTGTTGCCCATTCTGACCTTTTTGAGTCTTGTGTATCCCCCATGTGACAGGATTTTGTGCAAGCTGACCAGGCTTTTTTTTGTATTTGTGTGGGGTTCAAAGGCGGAGAA
>NW_027318287.1:0-6639 GCF_032062135.1 Pyxicephalus adspersus
GCAAAGATACTTTCCTATCATCTAAGCAATGTTCGAATCTAGTCCACAAGACAAATTTCTCATTTGTTCTGCTTTAATTTCTTGTGGATATTGCAGATACAATCAAGTCCGTAATGTAGAATCTAGATTAGTAAACTGTTAATTATTTGCTTGTTTTCATATATACAAATTTATATGATATATATATTGGGACTAAGCTTGGTGCTAGGGGTGTTTCCCTGGTGCAAAGATAATGATTTTCAAGGGATAGTTCACCCAAAACCATTGTTTCAGTTTTTGGTGGATACTGACCAAATAAAGCTCAACAACAGCCTAAGAAGAATAAATTATTATTATTATTATTATTATTAATAATAATAATAAAAATATTAAAAATAAACAGGATCTATATAGTGCCAACATATTATGCAGTGTTGTACATTAAATAGGGGTTGCAACTGATAGACAGATACAGACAGTGACACAGGAGGAAGAGAGGACCCTGCCCCAGAGAGCTTACAATCTTTGCTCTACAAAGTTTTTTGTTTCCTTTTCTAGCCATGCCATTCATTTAAAAACATTATGCTTAATGATAAGCATCACACCCAACAACTAACTACCTTGGAAGACACATACGCAGCTTAACCAGGGAATTGTAATAGATCTGCTTGTTTGCTAAATTAAAGGGATTTTTCCTCTCTGTTAACAGGTAAAGCAGATAAAAACAGTTTTCTATTTTTAAAAGATTTTCTAGATCTTCTGGGTGGTTTTGATGTTCTGAAAAAATGTCCTGCTCTTACTGCTGCCACCTGCCCACTGCCCAGTACCCAGCTCTAGATGCCAGACTAGACTCAAGCTCAACAGGGTCTTCTTGCCCCATTGATTCCGCCAATCCCGTTACCTTTCATGTGGTTTCGCTACATAGTTGGTACGGATTGGAATCTCGTTGATCCATTCATGTCTCCGATAGCTACAGCTTCGACACTGTCCATATGGGTGATGGCCTCAACCTCTAATGCCGTCCTTGCTCCTTCTCAGGGCCCAACGCCTCCTCCTCATGCTGTAACTGATGCCGCCTGCACAGTTCCCAACTCTGGATGCCAGTTACCAATGCGCTCCCTGCTCCGTCTCAGAGCCTCTTCCTGCTCTTCCTATACTTCCAATCAGCCAGCTGATTTGAGTGGGTGGCATTTTTAACCCTGGAGATCAGGTTGAACCGTAAGTGGAAGTGCATGTCAATCACATACAGTGGGTGGAAATCTGCCAGTGTGGCCCTGTCCAAATTCCCTTCAATGATGTCCCAGCTCACATTAGGAATGTGGTACTCTAGAATGTCACCAGCTTTGAATCCAACAGACATGGAAGTGTTTCATGTCATCAGACATTTGTGGCTCAGCACCTAAGTGAGCCGAACAAACAGGTGGTCCAGGTTGGTTTTTCAAACTGGCTTCAAAAGTAGTGTTGGTCAGTCTCAGAGCCTCTTCCTGCTCTTCCTATACTTCTGATGAGCCAGCTGATTTGAGTGGGTGGCATTTTTAACACTGGAGATCAGGTTGAACCGTAAGTGCAAGTGCATGTCAATCACATACAGTGGGTGGAAATCTGCCAGTGTGGCCCTGTCCAAATTCCCTTCAATGATGTCCCAGCTCATATTAGGAATGTGGTACTCTAGAACGTCACCAGCTTTGAATCCAACAGACATGGAAGTGTTTCATGTCATCAGACATTTGTGGCTCAGCACCTAAGTGAGCCGAATAAACAGGTGGTCCAGGTTGGTTTATCATACTGGCTCGAAAAGGCCGCTACTTCCTTGTATTGAAGTCTGTCAGTACCATCTGCTGGAATACGGCCCTACACCATGATGTTCCCACCTTCAAACTTTGCTGTTGGTATGGTGTATTTGGGTGATGTGCAGTGCCATTTCTCCTCCAAACATGGTGTGTGCAATGACATCCATAGAGTTCAATTTCGGTCTCATCTAACAGGCTTATCCAAATGTTGTGCTGCAAACTTTAAATAAGTTTTAACATGCTTTTTCTGCAGCAGAGGAGTCTTGCTTGGTTAGTGGGCATAGAGCCCATGTCGGTTGAATACATTACATATTTTTTTTCTTTGAAACAACTGTACCCACTAATTCCAAGTCTTTCTGAAGCTCACTGTAAGTGTTCTTTGACTGTTGGACAACTCTTCTGATTGTTCTCTTGACTCCTCTGTCAAAAATCTTGTAAAGAGCACCAGGTCCAGTTTACAGCGAAATTATTTTCTTTCCACTTCTGGATTGTGGCCCCAATGGTGCTCACTGGAACATTCAGAAGCTTAGATATACGTCCGTAACCACTGCCATCGGTATGTTTTGTAACCGTAATGTTGCAAACCTCTTGAGAGAGCTATTTGCTTTTACCCAAGATCCATCATGAGATGCTTGTGTGACACCTTGGTAATGAGAACCCTTTTTGTAGGCCATCAATTAGGAATAAACCAATTGATATTCATTTACACTGAAAGAGGCAGATTTGCTTTCTAAATAACACATTTCAGCAGGTTTCTTGAGTTTACATGCTTTTTTGTACCTTCTTTTCTTCATGTCTTCAATACTTCCATGTGCCATTCTACTTTATTACACATAACTAAATTTGCGACATATTTGTTTTTATTTCTTTGTATGTGTGAAATACTTGGGTTGTTACCAACATCTGGTATAAATTTCATGTTTTTTATAGCCCTATTAGAATGGAAAAAAAGAAGAAAAAAATTTGACGTGTTCAATACTTATTTCCCCCCATGTATGCAATGTCGCATAATATTTTTTACAGTTTATATTTCAATCTTATTACTTCCTAATACTTTCCAAAATCTAAATTGATTTACGTTCTATCACTTTCTTCTTGGATCTTTAAACACTCTTCACTATTGTTAGAAGATGCTTATCTGTCTGCCGATCCCGTGCTGTGTGCCATCGCAATGTCAAACACAGTTTATTCTGTCATTTACAGCAAGGAAAACTATGGAATAGCAGTAGCCCCTGCTTCCCTTTAGCAGTGCAGCCTGATGTATTTTACCAGCATTCCCAGCACACACTGTGAGGCTGTGCACAGCTAAAGGGGATTTAAGAAGCTGATTAGTTTCTGACTCTATCCTCCACAGTCATTGGCTGCTTGGATTTCAAAGCCTCTCTGCTCCTAGTCACCAGTGCCTGTTGCAGGGCTAAGCTGGGTTAACATGCTGGTGGTGTGTTATTAATCTGATTTACTGTTGCTGACCCTGAGAGTGTATGCTGCCTGGACCGACATTTTGCCTGTGACCTCAGTGCTATGTGCCTTGCCCTTGTATACCTTGTCTGGTGGACTGTTTACCTATGAATAACCTGGCTCTGTATTCTGGACTTGTCTCTGCTGGAATCTTGGTACTTCATTATCTGTGGGTTCCTGGTCCTCTGCCAGCCCTTTCTCAGACACCACCTTGGGGCAACCATGTGCTGGGAAATGCAACCAGTCTCCCAAGGCAGAGGGGGGGGGGCTGCTATAGGTGAAGACTGTGGCATTAGATTAGGGGACTGGTGTCTGATGAGTACTGTTGCGGGACCAGGGCCTTACAGCTATTTTAATAAAAATGTAGGAAGAAATCTTGTACACCTCCTCTAAATGTACAGTATTGTTCCCCAATTTTCAAATCTTTAGGTAAAATCAAGGACCTGTTACCAAGTGGCAGTGTGGATTCACTTACTAGACTTGTACTAGTGAATGCTATTTACTTCAAAGGAAATTGGGCAAACCAGTTTAATAAAGATGCCACCTCAGAAATGCCCTTCAGATTGAATAAGGTATGTATTTTAGGTATACAGCATAAATAAAAGAAATTGGGCTTACTGTATTACCATGTGTAGAAAGATCTACACTCCCAGTATACTCATTTTAACCCCAAATAATCAAGCAGTAGGTTTTTGGCCCAATCTTCAGAGCACTTTTTTTAACCTTTAAACATAATTTAGAGACCAAGGGAAAAATCCCCCCTGACATTAGTGGGCAATAGAAAGAGTTATAGAATATATCACCATTGCAGACAGCCATGTACTGAGAATTGTAATTGGGCAAAAATGACTGCAGAAATTTCAGAAGAAATTTAATAAGGTTTAGCAGTTTAAAAGTAGGTGAATCTGTACACTGTATTCAAGTTGTACTTGAATTTCCCCAGTCATTAGGCCATGTAAACAGTATCGCTCCACTAGGGTAAATGCAGATTTGAGAATAAACCCTTAAATTTATTAGGACATTTTATAAAAAATGTTCTGACATGAGTGGTAATGTATGCTTTTCGTTCCTAGAATGAAACCAAGCCTGTTCAGATGATGTACAAAAAAGCCAAATTTCCAATGACTTATGTGGGAGATTTATTCACAAAAGTGATTGAACTGCCTTATGTTAATAATGAGCTGAGTATGTTTATACTGCTCCCTGATGACATTCAAGATGAAACCACTGGCTTGGAAAAGGTAAGAATCCCTTATGTTATAACCTCCGGTTGGATGTTGGATTTTTCTTGAAGGTGGAAGGTGTTTCTTTTAAGGTTTTTATTGGACATTCTTATAACGTTGATATTGTGCAGGTTATAGTAATTACATTTTTAGTCTAAAGGTTACTTAATTAATTAGTGCTGAATGGCTTTCAGGATATTTATTATTGTTCTGAATTATTTTTAAATTAATTGTTAAAATGTTTTATTCTTTTCAGCTTGAAAAAGAGTTAACATATAGTAAGTTTTTGGAGTGGACAAATCCAGAAATGATGGACATAACAGAAATGAAGTTGTTTGTACCAAAGTTTAAGCTAGAAGACAGTTTTGACCTGAAATCTGTACTTAGTGACATGGGGATGGCTGATGCTTTTGACCAAGGCAAACAGTTTTGACCTGAAATCTGTACTTAGTGACATGGGGATGGCTGATGCTTTTGACCAAGGCAAAGCGGACTTTTCTGGAATGTCTAGCAATAACGAACTAGTGCTTTCTAAAGTAGTACACAAATCTTATGTAGATGTAAACGAGGAAGGTACCGAGACGGCAGCTGCCACTGCAGGAATTATGATGAATCGCTGTATGATGATTGTCCCAAAGATATTATGTGACCATCCCTTTTTGTTCTTTATCACCCACAAGAAAAGCCGTAGCATTTTGTTTTGTGGCAAGTTCAGTTCACCCTGAGGAACTACATTGCAATCACTGAAATAATAAGGATAACTAACCCTATAACACAAGACCAGGCTGTTTGTTACATTCACAAATATTTGCAAAAAACATTAGTCCTTCAGTAGGTAATTCAAATTATACATAGACACAAAACAGTGCTCACTAGACTGGTGAAAGATCTTCTGTACACTTTAAAGAAGAGATTGTTTGTTTGTTTTTTTGTTTGTCCAATTGAGTTGGTTTATTAAAGGCGTAAAAAATTGGACCAATGAATTGTCACTCTGCTTACAATTAACTTAGATTAGGTAAATCTGTGCTCATTTCAACCATCCAATCTTATGTGAACAAAAATTTTCATCCAGTTATGAGCAAGCATGTTTTTTACATTTCTTGCTTATGATTGGGTATTTTTTGCAGAGTGATAATTCACTTTGCTAAGTGAGCAGCCTGAACTGCTTTAACAAATCAACCCGGCTGTCTTTTTTGTAGTTTAGAAAATTGTGTCCTCCTTTCAAAGTGGAAATTAATACCTACAAACTTTGTATTCAATTTAAATGTATCACAGGGAATGGCACACTATTTACAATGTGTAACTGGCTTAGTATTGATGCAGAAATGTAATGTAATGTTTTAATACTTTGCATACATAGCAAAGTTGGATGTTAGTCCTGTGATTTGTCATTCTGCCATAGAACGCACAGTATTCTAAACCTACCAGTCAAGCAATAGTATGCCCTTTATTAATGATTGAAAATTTTGTGATGAAGAAGATTTCTGTGTGTTCCTTACTGCAATCATTTCTTTCTTTACTAATGCTAGGAATTCAGGAAAACAAGAGAATCAAAATAGTAGCTGGCTGGCTGGGAGTAACATATACCAAACTTCCTGTTTTATTCCCATATGTGAATGTTGTTGTTTAGACATAATTTATGTCTTGGTTTAGTAAGAGCTTCTATATGTGCCATGTCCCTTTTATGTTAAGGATATTACACCTCTTAATCCTATGGAATAAATTAAAAGTTCCTCAAATAAAGCAAAGTCATGATGTCTTAATTATTATGAGTTGGTATTTTAATTGTAGTTGTGAAGCATTACTTTAAGTTATCACTTTGCCAGTCCCCAAAGACCATTTTGGTTTACCTAATTTATAGTCTTTTTTTACAAAATAGAAAAAATCTAGTTTTAATAATTGTTCATGGTACTGTTGAGTACACCTCACCTACATGTGAAGGCAGTAAAATGTGCACTGGATTTAGCACATATGTTGTATTTGCTAGCAGTCCCACTCTATACTAGTTATTAGAATCAGCAGATACTTCAGTCTGCTTTCCCTTTAACATACTGCAAATCAAATGCTTTGGAGAGCATTGTGTTAATCTAATTTTATAGAATATTTCTGTGCCAGGGAAATTTAGCTTGTACTAGTAAAGAATGTGGATCTTTTAATTTTATGTGGATAAAGCTTTGAGTGGCCTTCAA
>NW_027318288.1:0-6639 GCF_032062135.1 Pyxicephalus adspersus
GTTCCATGTTAGTAAGAAAAGTGTCCCTGAGGCCAGACAACCATTATTGGAAGTATTAGAAGCAGCTTGCATATTTCTTTTACTACAGGTACCTTAAAATGATTATTTAATTCACCCTCCAAACCTTCCCTTAATGCAGAATGAAACTCAAAATACAAAAAGTCACCTGTCGCCTGTCCCATAATATAATATAAAAAGAGCCCAGTCCATGGCAGGCACTGAATGTCATTGGCCCCTTATTAACAAGTTCTAATTTTTAATCATTATCTTAAATCTTGTAAGAATAAACTAACTTAGTTATGAAATCAGAACAATTTCACTACAATATTTTCCGTAGATTATGTTCATAAATGTCAAGACATTTTTTAGGTAGTTGGTTAACAATTATATTGGAATCAAAACTGTTTTCCCATCATTATTGAGATTTCAGTGGTGAAAATGATCATAATGCTGATCGAATCAAACAAGTGTTTGTACTTTGAAGACTTAAAGTCAATCACACGGATTGATTTAACTGAATATATAATAACAAATGAAATGTCAAACATTGAACATTTAGAACGATGAAGCATTGAAAGAAGCGTGCATAGTATATGTCTAGCATTATTATTGTTATTAGGTGTGTATTATAAGGACCCAAAAAGCATATTATGATAATAAAAATATTAAAAGTTCAGCATACAACTTACCAAAGGCCTCAGTTCAGGGTGAGTCAGGATATACCCATTGTTGGTAATAGCGAAAGCATAACCATGGATTCCCAGCTGTAACAGGAATTGAATATATATACAAAGTTAAGGATCTTCCCTTTGGCTGTACATTACCTGCCATGCATCTATGATCATCACTATTAAAATCCTATCAGACATTTATTTATCAGATCAATTATTTCTACCACTACTATGATTACTGAAATGAAAATCAGTTCACACATTATTATTATTATTATTATTATTATTAATAAACAGGATATAGGGTCAACATAATACATTAGGGTCAACATAATAAATTAGGAAACATTGAGCCTGATTTATTAAATCTCTCCAAGCCTGGAGAAGATATACTATCAAGGGAGAACCTGGATAATCCAGAAAACCTGGGTGGAGTTCCTAAAATGATTTGCTATTATTTGGCAAATGTTCTCAATTCTTTACTAAACCTTTGCTGGATCACCCAGGTTGTCTATCCTCTACAGCCTTAATAAATCAGGTTCATTGATTCAGAAATTAAGATTACTTCTATGATTTTACAATGTTCTGACCCTTCCCCATTCTATCCAGCATACAAAACAGCTAGATATATTCCTTCAAAATTCAATAATTTTGACCTAAATGAGCCCTTCAGCTATATAGAGGCTGTTTGGATGTACACACACAGCTCACACACAGTTCAGATAAAAATCTAGCAAATGTACAGCAGTCTCCTCCTGTTTAGGGATTGACCATGACGAATTAGTCATTTGTGTAGGGATGACTACTGTGATTTCCTATGGAGGAGTACACAACAAGGGGATCCTGCTTGGCCTCCCCCTCTTTTCTCCATAGAACAGAATGGCACAGTGTGTACAGCACTCACTTGTTCTACTATCACTGAAAATAAAAGATCATTTACATCAACACAAATGTATTGTCTGCACAAATCTTTACACGCGGAGTCTCTAGACACCCGCAGAAAGATAAAATCATGTTTAATTGGGAATACCTGCTCTGTGTACTTATGTTTCTAAAGAATTATACACTGCAATGAAAATGGAGTGTCCAGTAGTAGTGTAAATGTCAGATAGTAATAGGACTTTGTTAGAAACTTAGTAACTTTGTTACCATTCCTTACTCTTTGCATTGGATTAATACAATGAGGAAATCACAAATGAAATGCATTGGTTATTTCATTTACAATACAACATTTCTACATTTGTTTCTGTATTTTCTATATGTTTAAAGTAATATCACTACAAAATGATACTTCTACCCCCGAGCAGGTGACCTTCCACAAATACGTATATAAAGAAAAGTTTCATGACTTTCAGTGTTCTTCAAGCTTCTCTTTTTTATGTTTAGTATATCTGCTAATATAAATCCCATCGCTGGTCACAATTACATTAACTATAAACTTTCCAGAGTTAAAAAGCATTTCTCTGAGTTTGTTTATGGAAGGTTATAAGTAAGACATATGAGGAAAAAAGCACATGTAGTTTACAACACCCGGGGAAAGAGCCAGGCACTGCAGAACACCTGTGATCCATTCATATAGTTCTATGTCCATCTGGTTTTCCCGTATATCTAAAAGGAATGTTTTATTGAACACTCAGCAGAGAACAGGCCTGGCGAGGGGGTGCATACACACCATTATAATAGGGGCACATTTGATACTTGTTTATATTCTAAAGCAACACCTCCAAAATCATTTTTTATTATCTGATGACATTGATTATCCAGTAATTCAGTAAATGCTAGAAAGCAAAATAAGCCACCTTTATTAACAAGTAATCCTGTGGCAGCGTTTAAGGCATTTCAAGATATAAGTGATTTATATGGGCAGAAAACAACATCCAACTGTATGCAGGGAGGTTTGCAGATAAACACAGTGGCAGCATAGAGAACAGATCATTTCCAGTATCCAACGCTTAAAGTGTTTAGCTTTTGCCATGAATCTTCAGAACCAGCAAAATTTTATTTGACTACCAAGAGTGGGATGGATTTTTCTAAATCTAATACTGAAAAAAATGTATTCATCCATATATTTTATTGGGCACACCTATTTGGCTCAATGTATGGGCACCAAGAGTAGGGTATTTATTTTGTCCAATATTCATCCATATACTTTACTGGGTTTACCAACATGGCACAGGGTACAGCCATAAGGAATGGGATGTATTTTCTGCAAAATCCAATACTCCAATTTTAGAACTGGATCATTTATATACATAATTAGGTATATCAATATGGTACAGGGTCCAACCATAAGAAGTGGGATTTATTTTCTATCTATCGCTACAATATTAGAAAGCCACTAGGTATGCCAATATGGTGACAGCCAAAAACTTCTATCCAAAGGAATGTGGTTGCACAAATGATGTAAGCCAGTGATCTAGATAGGTGATCGCCAACCATTTTCGGACCCATGGACCAGTAAATGGACCACGCATGCGACGGGAGCCGGGTGTCACTCAAAGGGGAAAAAATTCCCCCCCCAGAGTGACGTCATGATACCAGAACCCGTCCACTCCCCCATCACAGGTCTGAGCCTGAGACACAAGAAACACAACCTGACCACTTCCCTGAGCCTGTGATTTGTTTGGCGTCAGTATGGTCTGCGGCTCTGGCGGGTGCGCCCTCCCAGCGAGCTTCTTCTCCTGACCTCACTAAGGGGTGCAGCGGTCGGAGCTGCTGACCACCAAATTTTTCTTGCAGACCACGGGTTGGCGATCGCTGATCCAGATAACCATACCAAAGAAATTCACCTATATCAGCATTTGTCAACCTTTTTAGCATGGGAAATCCTAGAAATAACTTCAGATCTCAGGGAATCTCTTCTAAAATGTAGGAAGAATGCCTCCTGCATTGCTGGCTAGTGAGAAGAATGCTTACAGATAGCCAAAAAAATCATTGGTGTCAATGGTAACTGACTTGAAAGGTCCGAGTTGCTCATTGCTCAAGGAACCCTTAGCAAACTCTAGAGGAACCCTAGGGTTCCATGGAGCTCTGGTTGAGAAACACTAACCATATCCTCTCACTAACATTTTGCCCTTCTATCTCAAAGTCTGAAGATACAGATGGGGTTTCTCTGGTATATTTGTCAGGATCTATAAAGTCCATGTGTTGCATTATATGGTGTGTAATGTTGCACCACAGTTTTTTGCTGAGAGCAGGCTATTAAAGATAACTATTGTTCTTTGAGCAAAAATGTACCAGCACATAAAAATAGTTTACAACAAACATGAGAATAATATCACTTTAAAGAGTATTTTGTTTCTTGTTTTTCTGATGACCGTTGTGGGAAATGTGAATAGCTGGTATGTTTTTGCATAAAGATAAAGAGGTATTTATGCTGACTTGCTCTCTTGTAAAAAAAAACTGATGGGTAGAGTTGGTTGGAAGTCTTCATGTCCATGTGAACTAGCTTGAACATTCCTTCAATAGTGGGACATTACTCACATCCTGTAAATAGGTGAACATCTTTTTATTAAGTATTACCTTATATTTAGGAATGGCCTTTAGAAGTTCTTTCACCGGAACATCTGTGCCAACCACACCTAGGAGAACCCCCTTTGATCTCTGCACAAAACAAGAAATGAAGAAAAACAGGCATCAAACTAAGGTAAACATCTATTGGTAAAGCATCACAGGCGTACACTAATTATTTTCATGTTGTCATAAATCTATTACAGCGCACAGATGACTTTCAGCTTTGCTGTGCCGGCGTTTCATAGACACTGATGGATATGAATGAAAATAGAATGAGAAAAAACAGCTGTCAAGTTTTTGTTTCTTCATTCGGATGAAAAACGGTCCAACATGAGAAATGTATCAGTGGCAATCAACAAATACGTGTTTCTACAACACGTCAAGGAAGATCTGACACATTTATGATTGCAATTATTATGTGAATTTCCACAGTTTTTATCACTGCCAAATGTTTTAGTTAGAAAATATGTGCCTGGCATTGTATTGAAGTTCAAGTGCGTAAGAGGCCTTCACCGAAAGTCATCCATGTTGTGCCTTCATCAGCATGCAATACAACAGAGCCTAGGCGTTCATTAAGAATTTGAGTAGTTGCCAGCACGCCTGGATTCCTCGGACTTATTTTAAATGAGCTGCCAACTGTTCATTAGAATCACATTTGCCCCATTACCCTCTTTTGTCTTGCTCGAAAAGTAAAGAACAGGAGCCCTGCAAGCTATAGGATAAATGATAATTCTACATTTTTAAGATAAAGGTCCACCCTCTCCCAGCCTATTTCTTAATTTGATAATCCATGACTTGATAAAAGCAAGCAACGCAACCAACCAAGTGCCATTAGTGTATTCATGAGTTAACATCTACGTAATAAGTGATCCTTAGCTTTAGAAATGCTTATTATTACATAGTTACATACATAAGTCATAAGACATAAGTCCATCAAGTTCAACCACTAGGGGATTTAACATATTCCAGGTATAAAACCCAAGGGACATAGTTGATCCAGAGGAAGGCAAAAAAAAACCCCTGGTACAATTTGCTCCTATAGGGGAAAAGGATTCTTTCCTGATTCCATGAGGCAATCGGATGTTCCCTGGATCAACAGTCTCTGTTATCTTTACTTTAAAACTTTAATACCCAGGTATATTCTGTGCTTCTAGAATTCATCCAACTTTTTTATCATGCTCCTTGCACTATAGCACGCCCGAATGGCTCTTTTGCCGATTCTTCCACCTCTGCTGTAAGCTATGCTGTTTAAGAAATTTAAGACTGATACCATATCAGATTTAGGCTCTTTCACTACTTGCAAAAATACTTTTAATTATAAAGAGTTATAGAGCTACATTACTATGTTCTTTGTTCTGCTTGGAGTTCAGCTTTAATAAATCAACTTGCTAAACAAGTGTTATTAGCACTTGACCCTCCTTCAGCTCTGAATGTATCCTGCACAGTGTTTGCAAATTATCGGTACTGAAAGAAGTAAGAGTTTAAGGTTTTGTCCACCAAAGATATCAGATTAAAGGTTACTCATACCGTGTGTTTAGGAGTGCTGAGCACATAAAAGCTCATATTGTCAGCCACTAAAAAAAAGACTATAAAATACATGCTCTACATTACAATGCATTGCAAATCTGTGACAGCTAATAAAGTCTGGAATTTTTGTAGGACTCTTAATCAATAAAAATATTTACAGGTTGCACAATCCAAAAGTCAACCACAGTTCTTCAGAATGTATGTGATGACATTGATTTTTAGGGAACAATCCATTTTTTCCCTTGACCACCAGAAGGTTTGCTGTACATATGGATTTAAAGCAATGACGTTAGACAATGTTCATTTAAGAGGACGGAATCTGCACTTCTAGCAATTCAAAGGTGAGGTAACCCAAACTTCCTTCTTTTCATTGCACTAAAATGAAATCTTAACAGCCTAAAATCACTTTATATCACTTACGTTTTTTTCATTTGCGCCAACAACAAAATTTATTGCGGCCTGCACCAGATGTCTGAGAATTGTTCATCTAAAAAGTTCAAAGTCTTTGTAAAGGCTCTTAAACCTCGCCAGCACTGTAAATTGTCTCGGGTCTTTGTTTTCACCAGGTTTTGCAATTATATTTTTGCTGTACAGCACAGTTTTGTATGGTAACTAGATATCGCCAGATAATGATACAACAGACTTTGGCTTTAAGTTCTGTTTTTTTATAGATAAATAAAAAGCTCTGTAGGAGAACAGAGGGTATCAGTACTGGGGGCATTTTGTAACCGCTAAAACTAACTGTGCGTAATTCAAACTGGGTAAAAGCATAAAATAATATAAAGAGCAAATTATTAGAATATTGTTTTAAAATTTAATTTAAAAATATAGTTCTCTATAAAAATGTATTGTAAGTTGCAGAAAAAATTGGGGCAACAGGCGAAGTTTATGTTATTTGTCTCTCTTCCCAACTATTTACTTTAAGATC
>NW_027318289.1:0-6636 GCF_032062135.1 Pyxicephalus adspersus
AAAATAAATATAACAGACAATGGCAACATGTGTATAGGAGAATCCATTACAGCATTTTTATAGTAATCTGATCTGGAAATCACACTACTTGCCAGGTAAATAAAGCATACCTGTACCTTAGAATGTTTGCCAAAACTACCAAGTAAAGCGAAAAGGACCAGCCACCAGTACTGTGCTCGATTATCTGTGATCACTCCCCCAATTACTGATTTAAGAGGGGGTCTGAATGGAGGCAGCCATCTTTGTAGAGGCAAGGTTTTACTTTCCATCAATCACATACAAAAAGCTGCAGGTGAGGTGGAGAAGTTCCTCAGAAAAGATGAAGCAATGATGTTGTTGCACTGCAAGTCCTAAAGAATAGCTTCCACTCCAACACGCAGCAGAAAAATGATATCGCCATATCTCCTTAGGTTAGTGGTCAGAGGCATCGTGCCTTACATTATCTCACACTACAGACATTCAGCAATGAAGCTTTAGGCACAGAAACCTCACTGTTATATATTTTAGGGAGGGTTTTTCAGATTCTTGTATATTTAATTTACTAGTTATCCAGCTATTTATAATTTCTTTATTTCAAAAGAGACTGCAGAACAAGTTCTGGCTTTATACTGACTTTTCTGTACATAAGGTAGCAATGACAGCATTGTTTTTTTCTATGTGGCTTTTTTCTGAAGACTACCAACAACTTTCTAGGTGCTGACTTTACTCTAGGTGTAGATTTACTCTACGGAAAGCGATCAGGTTATACACACTGCCAAGTGACCCATAGGATGGAATTGCCATCCCTTCAATCACTGCGTAGTTTAGGATAACCAGCCCTTTTAAAATTAGTTTGGAGCAGCTTTGACCAAACATATTAAAAACAAGTCAATTACACAGGAGCAGCACATACCATCCAGGTTTATTAATGGCTCCACACTCTTCGTGGCCTCTGTGTTCAATGGCTTTGCAACCTGGTATTTAGCAGCTGAAATAAAAACACAAATAAAAGTGACTGTTACTACAATTTACAGCAGGGATGGTGTATTCCTTTAGCAGCCTGCTATAGTCAGGGCCGAGTGCCGCCAACCACCAATGGAGAGGAGTATAAAAGCACTGGAACTGAGCAGCGTTTCAGACATCGAAGGGCCTTTCAGCACTGTCCCTGACTACAAATATAGTGGTAGATGCGGTCACTGTGAGCGTTAATATTGCGGTCACCGTGAGCGTTACTATTGTGGTCAACAACATTGGGGTTACTATTTCATCCACAGACACCAATGAAGGAGGGTAATTACTGCATGATTACAGATGTTGAGAGTTATTACATTTACTGACATCAATGCACCCAAAGGAAATCCGTGCATTTCAGGGAAGGTGGAGGGACATACATATTCCACGTAAATAGTGTCCTAGCTGGGGTTCAAATCTAGGACCCACAGAGCCACCATAGCAATCTGTTCTTGATTAGTGGCTTTGTCCCATACCAATCACAATAACATGCACAGCATACATTTACACAGAATACTTTGTAGCACCCTTCTTAGTATACTTGCTATGTCTCCTTTCAATCACAGAACATTCGCCAATCTACTTTTTTTGTTTACCCTCTTTTATAGGTATGTTCACCCATCTCATTTCACATGCAATGAAAAACTGAACTTTTCACTAGTTCATTTGATATGATTATAAAGAGACCCCTGACTATCCTCTGAAACCAGAGAGCCTGTAGAATAAAAAGGCGATAGTTGCACATTTTCAGGTTGCTCACTATTTGCAAAATGCGATATAACGCCCCATTGTATCTGAAAAACTGACACCTAATTTCATACATGGGCAATGCTAAAAAAAAGCCTTTATAGCTCATCATATTAGAGATGGGGGGAATGAAGGACCTGGAATTATTCCTGAGATGTGATGTACAATTGAGGTTTACATATTTACATACATGCTAGGTGTGCCTAGTACTCATGTAAGGATGCAGCCACATGTAAGGATGCAGATTACTTGTCGTACTCGTTACCTGGGCACAGCCTGCCAGCATCTGATCGTGAACCTGGAAGTGCTCACAGCAGAATTCTTCCAGGTTCAGACTATGGATCTATGGTTGTCACTGTCTAGAATTTTTGTTCCCAGGCTACCTGGAGGAAACGGGATCATGTAGAACTGATAAGTTGGCTTTACGGCTGGCCTGTTCACTTATAAATAATGCCAGGAGGTGGCTGAAGGTACATGACATAGGCAGAGAAAAGGATACCTGTCACCTGTGGAAAGAACAAGGTGTGCACTGGCTACTTAGTCAACAGGACTATTTAGAGTTAAACAAAGGGGAAGAGAACTGAAACCCCCAGTCAGGAATAAGTGATCCAAGTGTCTCCTTTCTGTTCCTGGGGCACCAACACAAGCAATGAGGGGGGATAGGTGTAACTGACACAGGAAGACACAAACTAAAATAAACCAAGACAGGGAAACCAATGCATTCCCATTCTAGAAAGATTTACTTCTATCCCTGACACACTAACCAGAAACAAGAAGAATCTCCCCAATACACACACAAAACAGAACTAGATTTCTACACTCAACCAAAAACTGATATTTGTTTTATATATTCAACATTCACCTACCGTTATCGCCATACTCGAGGCGTACTGCGAGACCCAGAAGCCAGTCTATCGCTTCCTGACGCTCTTGTAGTTTGAAGGGGCACGAGACATCTTTCAGGTACTGGAATGGCAATAAAAACGAGACATAGCCATGAACATTATTATTTTATACCAGACGCCTGTCATTTGTATTATTACTAATAAACAGTATTTGTATAGCGTTAACATATTACGCAGCGCTGTACATTAAATAGGAGTAGCAAATGACATACCGATAAGAACAATGTCACGGGAGGAAGAGAGGACCCTGCCCCAAAAAGCTTACATTCTAAGACATCAGTCTGACAGCTAAACAGGAGGATTCTGCCTTTATTATCACCTCCTCCTCGGAGCAGCAAGAGGATTTTGGAAGGGTGATAAATCCCTTTCTTGTCAAACCATTGCTTACGGTTTCTGGTAGTCTTGTCAAGATCTAGTCAATGTAGCAGAAGCCAAAGGAAGAAGAGGGGATGGCTGGATACCAAAAGCCCACTAATGTGAAGTTTAGTACAGGTAGTCCCCAGGTTACATCCGAGATAGGAACTGTAGGTTTGTTCTTAAGTTGAATTTGTATGTAAGTCGGAACAGGCACATTATTTTAATAAATGCAATTAGGAAAGATGTTTGTTTCAACATATTAGGCAGAGTGGTGTCAGTTACTGTATAAAATCCTCACTGTGAGTTATCACAAAAAAAAATAAAATAAATAAATTTTATAGAGCCTATACATTCAATAACTTCTGGAGCATTCGCGGTCATGAAAGAGTTACAAGAGTTTGCAGGAGAGCTCAGTCTCAGCTGTGTTTAGCAAAAGATTTCTTCTGCAAGTCATGCACATGCCCCCCCAGCCCCCCTCGAAGCCTCGGTTCTGCACACAAGAGAGCAGAGAAGTCCCATTCGGATTTAGGAGTCATCAGGAGGTTGCCGAAAAGCTCAGCTCTTAAGATCACCCACAATCTCAGCTGTGTTTAGCAAAAAATTTCTTCTGCAAGTCATGCAAACCGCCCCCCTCTGCCCCATCAAACCTCCGTCCTGCACACAAGCGTGCAGGGAAGCCCCTAGGTATGTCATATATCCTTAACATGGGGACTAGCTGAAGTTGAAATTGACAGACTTACTTCTTTATTGCAGAGTGACCAACCAAATGACCCAGAGGGCAGCCAATTGTGTATGATGAGCTGGAAGCAGAGGTGTTTCTCTCATATGTTCTCTTATGTGAATGGCCACTTCTATTACACAGACATGGACCACAGATGTCACATTCAGGGGACCCCTCCTGAGAAATGCGATGAAGCATTGCTGGAGTGCATGTAGACAGGCAGGGCTTCAAAGGGTCTGCAGAAGACCAGCAGCACCAAGATTCAAAATATAGGTGGATATACGATATGGTGTATGCAATAAATCTATATCTTAGATGAAGCAGGGTCCTCTCATCCTCAAATATCATTGTTTGTACTTGTCTTTTATTATTAGCCTTCTATTTAATGTACAGTGCTGTGTAATATGTTGGTGCTTTATAAATACACACACAGACCCAATGTACAGTGAAGCATGTATACCTTTTCGTACTGTTTGGGCCACTCGCTGCTGTGTATATTTCTTAAGTTTCCCCGATCTTCAATTTTGTAGTGTCTAATTTTCTGGTCTTCTAACCAAACGATGAAATTTCGAAACTCTGTTTCGTCTGGAAAATACACAGGACATGTAAGTCAGGGGTGAAACGTCAGCAATGCCTTATGTAAATAATTAGATATCATATAAACATTCCCCAAAAGTAAACTAACAACAACCACACATACACTACTACAATTTGTTTTTGCTTTTCTCCTATGTTTTCCATTGATTTGCATTTACATATTTCTATCCAAGCTATTTACACAAGACAAGGTGGGAATGCAGCTTTTAAGGCTGGTAGAACAATATGGTGACATCGCCACCATGTGGTAGTTTGTGGAATAGACAGTTATATGTTACAGTGACAATAAAGCCGAACTAAATCAAAAAATTCAAAAAAGTGCAATTAGGCCAGTCCTTTATTGCAGAAGAGACAGGGGCTAACAGAGAAATTGGGTCACAATACAGGGGTACCAGCTTAAAAACATGCTGGGTTTAGTATGTGATCTTATTAAAGAGGACCTGTCATTAAGAGATAATGGAAGCTCCCACTGATGATCTGTCCTAAACAATGCTAATTGCTTGGGTGTAAAGCTGATCCTTTGGTGTCAGTCACATACAGGAAACAAGCATGCAGGTAACTTTATAGCTGATCAACTGAGCTGCATCCTCATTCTGGGTCAGTGATTTCAAAAGGTATTAAACACATTATAGATCCAGGTTATCTCATTTCCCAGTATTAGGGTTCCTTTAGGGGTTCACATAGATTCCCTTTGCATTCAAAACACATCATTAGATTTCCATAGAGTTCAGTGGAGCTGTGCGGATGCTGAATTTGACCTGCTTTGTGCTTCAATGAGTCTGATTTATTAAAGCTCTTCAAGTCTGGTAAAAATGGACTATCAATGGAGAACCTGAATGATCTAGCAAACATGGAATGGATCTGGTGCAGGTCGAAAACATTTTCCCAATAAAAGAAAATCATTTAAGAAATCTTTTCCAGGTTTGCTGGATCACCAAGGTTCTGCCATGATAATGTATCCTCTCCAGTCTTGTAGAGCTTTAATAACTCAGACTCAATGGGCTCTATTTAGAAATGATTCCCCTGTCTATTCATCTGAAATGTGCTGACAAGTGAATCTCACTCCTCCTTTCAATTCCTATTAAACCAATATCTTAGTATGCCACCTAGTGGCCAATGACAAAAGTGCACAGCTGTCAATAGGAAATATGTGAATAAAGGAAAAATTAGGGCGAATTTAAGTGAATTGACCATTCCCAATGTATCCTAACGAAGTGAAAATAAACCGCAGGCAACGCAGCCTGTCCAAATGCTCCATTTTGTATCATGAATGAGTTTGTAGGGAGAAGGGTGATGATGATTGACAAGAACAACTGTTAATAGGAGTGTGAAAGCCTATGGGGACTGGGAGAGCAGCTGCCATGCAACTGGTGTGTGTGTGTGAGCAGAGTGATGACCCCATCAGTGGTGCTGCTTCTTCAAATAACAGATCGGGAAGGGGGGGGCAATTTAAAAAAAAATTTCATGAAAAACAGTGGATCACTTTTGGTACAGAAATCTAGACCTCAGTGTAACGCTTAGGTGGTTAAGCTTTACACTTATAAATATTTACTCTGTATACAGTCATTGTTGGATGTCCCAAAGATTGTAACCATCTAGACCAGGGTTCCTCCAGAGGTTGCTGGGGGTTCCTTGAACAATTCATGCCCCTTGTGTCCAATCAATATCATAGGAATTCTTCCCACAGACCACCTCACTAAGATACTGTGATCTGGGGGATATACAGGTATTCCCCGGGTTACATACAAGATAGGTAGGGTTGTTCCTAACTTGAATTTGTATGTAAGTTGGAACAGGTTTATTATTTTAATAAATGCAATTAGCACAGATGTTTGTGTCAACATAATAATAGGAAGCATGCTGTTAGCTACTGTATAAAATCCCCAATGTGAGTTAATCACAAACAAAGCAAAAAGAAAACTTTATGGACCAGGCATAGGCAAACTACGGCCCACGGGCCGTATACAGCCCAACAAGGTTGTTTCTCTGGCCCTTTTGGTGGTCTGCAGCTCTGCCAGTGCCAACCCGATCAGGGTCTGGAGAAGGACCCTACTGGGGGGGGGGGGCACCGGCCAGAGCCGCAGAACACGTCTCGCTTTTGTTTCCAGACTCATGGAGGTGGGTGGGCCATGTCCCTGCACACAACCCGCCACTTTCCCATCACAGGTTCAGATCTGCGATGGGAGAGTGGGTGGGGTTATGCCATCACGTTCACTCTTCCATCGGCCCGGCCCCTCTGTCAAATTTTATATCAGATTGTGGTCCCTGAATGAACAGTTTGCCCACCCCTGGCCTAGACATTCATTAATTCTGGAGCAA
>NW_027318290.1:0-6625 GCF_032062135.1 Pyxicephalus adspersus
CAAGGATCCAGTGCATTGGTAAAGTGGTGGAATTTGGCAGGGGGGATCCTCTTTGGTGGGGTCTCCCCTTTTATAGTGAATAGATGATTATGGCTCCTAAAGCGGTGCTGGGCGGCTAGGGGCAAAGGTGGAGACGTTGGAAGAATTAAAGTCCTGTTGGGTGCTGATTTTGCCCTCTGAGACCTGCAGCCTGGTTGTTTGGGTGTATAACCGGGATTATGGAGTTTGATAACATCATGGATATTGTTATGGTTAGGTATTAATAAAAGGGAGGAATTAGGATGTTGGTTAAAAAGGTTATATTCAATGTAATATGTTTGCTTTATATAATCCTGGTTAAGTAATAATAATAATAATAATAATAATAATAATAATAAAATGGTATGTTATGTTAATGTATGCTTGCATATCAAAAGTTTAAATGTATTTATTTAATTGTCATTTATTTATTATTGGATATTTGTTAGTTACTTGAATGGTTAATTTAGTTATTGGTGTTTACATAAACAGCTGCTTGCCAGCCAATTTAAATCCAAGATTGGTGTCTGGGTATTTAATGGTGGGGGAGTGGATGGTAAGCAGGTGGGGGTCGGGGGGAGGCGGAGGTTCTAATGGTGGTGGTGAAGGATGGGCTAGAAAGTTCGAGCTACCCTTGTCATGAAATTAACAGGTATGTGGCTTACATACTGACTTTCTTTTTCTTTTTGTCTGCAGTCACAAAGCAGATACAGACATGTAGAATGTAAAAAGAACAATGTTTACACCATCCCTGGACAATAACTCTTTCAGTGCAGAGAGAGAAAAGTAAAAAGTTATACTGCTTGTTATCTCTTTTTCTTTTTTAGGAAAGTAATATGAGCCAAGGCAGAATTATTCTGTGCCAGGACCCTGTGGTTTATAGGCAAGCCCCACTTAATAAATTACATTTATTCCTTCACTGACCCATATCTCTCATTTTATCAGCCAGAACAGGTAACACTTATATCAGACTTTAAAGATAAGATGGTGTGAAAATGAACAGAAGTGTGACAATCTGCACATTGTATAGTTTACAAATAATTATACCATGTTTCATTTACATTAGCTTGATGTGATCCTTTAAACATGTTACAAGTTAAAAAAAAAACACTTTTCTTTAATTTCCTTTAGTTTTATGACATTGTTACATTTATCTGCAGTTTCTGACAGGCTGCACTTGGTTTATATTACCTAAGCTTTTCTTGCAAAATATCACTCAGCACCACATGATGTTTTATAGCATCATACTGTCAAATTTAATCTTTACAGGGCACAATTCCTGGTTTCTTGCTGTGCTTGCAATAGGCTTTAGGAAACAAAGCAAGGGGCAAAACATATATATGAAAGGGACTGTCAAAGTCACACTGGTAAATTTTAAAACATGGAGGATATGAACCTTATGCTACTTACAAATGGAACATTGTATCTGATACAGCTTAAAGGGATACAGCTATAGAAGTCTAGCTCATAAAGAAAATGTAATAAATGCACACTACAATGGTATGTGAACATGCCTGCATAAACACAACTCACATTCAATACTAGTATACAAAAAATAATGAAATCACCTAGCTGGTAAATTAATTGGACTACATTTGTCACTGATACTGAAGAAAACAAGTAAGGTAACAAGTGATATACTGGTAACCAGGACCGGCCAAACCAGACCACTTGTCTGGTGGCTGTCGGGCCACCAGACATATAATGTAAGTGTTCTTACTATTCAGAAAGTATTAAACAAAGGAAACAACTGGCTAGGAGCTGGGCATAATTCTGGCTACAGGTTTGAATTTCAACGCTTGTGAACTTCGGGATTACTTTGCAAACTTGGTGAGTACCTAAAATTTACTGCATACTCAAGATGCACTGAATGAAGAGCTCAGCTATGTATCAGGAGTTCTGGTATTGCACTCAAAACCCAGATTGCAGCAGACCAGCTGTCAAACTGGCAGAAAAGCTTTAAGTATGACAGCCAAGTCTTGCTTCTAGACTCTTGTACAATGCAAACATCCAAAAGTCCCGAATGTTGCTTTGTAGACGGGTTGTCTTCTGCTTTTGTTCAGAACTTTGGGCTCTATTTATAAAACAATTTTGTGGGAATTAACTACTGCCATTGAAACAAATTGGCCTGGAAGATTCCCATGAGAGAATGTTTGAAGGCATGTAGGATTCCCTGTTTAATAAATACAGGCCTTTGTAATTTGGCACTAAAAATATTGGATCGACCCTTTGGTCATATTGTCCCCATTCTTTCCTACTTTTAATTTTGTCTTTGCAGCCAGTTGAGTCACTGATGTAAAGGGGATAAATTGAATTTAAGATAAAAAGTACAGCAGACAATTACATTCCACAATTTACATATAACTTTACAATAGTTTTCTTAATATATTTATAAATGAACAATATTTTTTACATTTACACATTTATACATTTACATTTACATTTAAAGAATTCTTTAAAAAGTGAAAGTCTCCCTAAATAGTAGATGTTTTTAGCTATATTTTGAAGGCAATAATGCTTCTGTTTCGTTTTAAAAAATGCAGTATAACACTTAAACAAGAGGACATAACCTGGTATGTCATAATGTGCTATCATGTGCCAGTTCCTAAAATGTATTGGAGGAATTTTTACTAAGACCTCAGTTTGTTCCCGAAGGCTTTACTAAAGCGCTGCTGCCTTGCAAAGCTTGTTAAGACGATTTCAGCATAGACCAGGCTCTGAATTCCCAGAGTTTGCCCATTTCCCTAATAGAGCTTATAAACAAGATAAATGATTTTTAATAATGCACTCTTTTCCAGCGGCATCTAACCAGGGTTCAATTCAGATCAATAACCAAAGAAGCATTTTAAAGCACAGCATAGTCATTACAGTATCTTCCTGTGTCAAGAGTTCTAGGAGCATTGTGGATCAAAGGAGACAAGCGGTAAATCAAAAGCATTGATCCTATCAACACAATGCTTGTTACTTTTACTCATTACAAATGAGTTACGATTCTATCAATTCTCTTACAAGCCCAATATGATCATTCAGCTTGGTCTGTAGAGATTTACTGGAATTACTTGTGTAGCTATATGGTCTTAAAGCACCACTTCAAAGTAAAATAATAATGAAAAGCAGATTACTACAACCATTTTATATTGTATGTAATCATTACAAGGTTTATACTTTACTGACACATCTCATTTATGACAAAACAGGTTGTGGAAAAGGTTGACTGAATAAGGCCATGAGAAATGTATGTTCCTCTGACCAATAAATCCCAGGTTGGCCGCACAGAGGGAAATTTGTTTATAAATGAGCAATCAGGCTACTGGATACATTTTTCTATGTCTAAAATTGCATCCAAATTCATGTGACTTCTTTGTAAGTACCTATATCAGCTACAGGTTATATTGGGTAGTATCTCTTTGTAGTAGTATTCATCTTTGCTGTTTTAATAGAGATAGAATATTTAGTACAGTGTAAGTTTGTTTTATTGCAGAAATGCCATAGCTTGTCCCTTCTGCAATAAAAAACACTTGCCTGCCTTTATTTTTAAAGTATAGTTTTGCGGAGGAGGTTAAAAGTCTAGTCAACCCATAACTGATATTTAAATTTTAGTAGATGCATATGCATTGAAGCATTCCATTTAATTATTTCAGCTTTTGAGGGATTTGTGATTAAGCTTCCAAGTTCTGCCATTGTCATATTATGCATTATAAGAAGGTTGTGACCTCAATGTAGTTTTTTTAATTTAGTTTCTTATATATAAAATAAAGTGGTAAGAAAAAAAGTGTCAAGACAAAGAAAGCAGAGCTAGAAAATCTAAGAAGATCGTAATATTAAAGTCCTTATGAGATAAAATAAACCAGCAGGGAATTTAGTGTATAATGTAAGTTTATCTGTTTTTGTGTTTTTCTCTTTAAGGCTGAACCCTAGCTTTGCCTTCTGCCTTGCTCAGTTGCAAAGGCTGCTTTACCATACTGAAATTGTTTAATCTGATTTTAATGCACACTATAAGCTACTCACAATATGCATTTAAAGCTGGAGGAGTAAGACAATGAATCTATTGTTACTGGAAAATCCATGTATCAACCAAATGTATGTTTGATTTTTTTTGTTTCTTTCTTTCTTTGTGTTTTGGTTGGCAAAGTTTTAGCAGAATACGCTTAAACTTTATTATTTCAATTTAAACATATCATTTGCAATGCAATATGCATTAATGTTCATTTCTACTTTTTTAAATCCCATTACAATCTTCACTGTATTACCACCCAAACCCACCATTTTTTCAAGAATCTGAAAATGAAATGGATCTTAATGGCCCCCTTCACCTCCTCAATCCTTTCTAAAAGCTGATTAATAAATGGGTATGGGTTATCTATAGGAAACGACAAATACCTTCTATGTACCCCTTGCCCTTGCATAGTAGGATCAGTTTCTGGTAGACTACATAAACTGTACCAAGAAGAACATAACAGTACCAATATTTTGAGCAGGCACAATACACAGTGGACACTGCCATATAAAATGGTGTATATTATCATACTTTTTCACATTCATATGCTACAGAAATCTCCACTAATATATCACTTGTACTAGACCTGAGAGCTAATGCCCCTCTGTCCACTTTTTCCCCACTGGTTCCACTATGGTTTAAGTGCTTAGGTACTCAAAACCTCCTTGCCTACGTCATCCTCCAGGAAGCCCTGGCAGACTATTGCACAGACCCCTACAGAATGGTTTATAGCCACTGTAGGACAATAGTCATTGCATCTGGTCTTCCCTAGCACAGATAAAGGTTATTGAGAAAGCTTTTATTGTGTTAGGTACAAATAATTACCCTATGACATGTAAGTATAAGCTGAAACTTTTCCTATTGTACACTTCCCATCTGTGCTATCCTCACCCTCCTGCTTCAGCTGTTTGCTTTCTTTCAGTCCTGTTAGTAATTAGTAAGTTAGTAATTTAGTTCTGTATGTTGGTGTTACCTAAGGTGTTCCGTACATAAATGCAGTGCATCCAGAAATTCATATGTGTTAATACAGTGGGCATGATTTAATAGAGCTCTCCAACGCTGGAGAGGATACACTTTCATAGATAGATACACTTAGCACTTAGATACACTTAGCAAAGCTGGCTGATCCAGCAAACCTGTTATGTATTTCTTAATAGTCATTTGCTATTTGTTAGCAAATCTTTTCAACCCTGGGCCAGATCCATTTCAGGTTTTCTGGATCACCCAGCTTCACTGATGAAAGTTTTTCCACTCCAGCCTGGGAGAGCTTTAATAAATCAGGCTCTGTGTGTGAGAAGCAATGCTGTAAGGTGAAAAATCCCCCTCTGGTAAAGGTCTGTAACAGTGAATCAAGAGACAAAGGTCTTGAGAATGTTGACACAAATGGTAGCACAATGTCCTTGCACAGTATAGACACAATGTAAAAGAGATAAGGTTTGTGATTTGTCATGTCACGTTTGACCCATTTGTAAACCCATGCTTCTAAAACTAAAGCTCCATACACACGTGCAATTTTTGTCGTTGGAAAGGATCTTTCACAATCCTTTCCAACGACAAAGGACTACACGATGCATGAACGGTGTTGTACATACAGCACCGTTCTGCTCTATGGAGAGGGGAGGGGGAGAGCGACGGAGCGGCACCCTGCTGCGCGTTCTCCCCCTTCCCTTGCATTAGGATCGCTCGTCGTTCATCGTTTGTGGATCCGCCAGGACGGATCCACGGACGATGAACGACGTGTGGCCTAAATTTCACATTAGCTTTGTACACTAAAAGTAGTATATGCTCTGTGTTTTAGTTTATGCAGTGCCCTGTGCCCCACACACAGTTCTTCTTTCAGAATTTAATCATACTATTAAACATCAGAATTTAGGAAAGGATGACACCTTGAATATACTTTAAGTTAAAATATGTGGCACACATAGCAAGCTGCAATGAAAAGGGCATTCTATTGGTACTTCTAATTGATCATAAATTGGTGCAATGTGCCTCTACTGTCCTCAGCTATGGGTCAAATATGGTTGGGGCGATTTGTATTTTATTGAATTTTATTCTTGTCAATCGTTTGTAACATAGATCTGATATGTCTTATTTTTCTCCTGAAGAAGCAGACATTAAAGTCTGTGAAATGTGTTGAACCTGTTTTTAGGACTTTTTTTTAATATACATTGAATTAAAGATGTTGATTGTTTTGCTTTTTTTTTTAAAAAAAAAAAGTTGCTTTGTTCCTATAGTATTTGTATGCCTCTAAAGTTCCTGGTGATTTTAAAAAGTTCCACTGTAGTCACAGCGGTAAAACAATAACATTGAGCCACAACTGGTGCAAGCATACTCCCATGGGACGTTCATGCAAGTCTACAGCATGGGCTAAACTACTTAGCCAACAGATTTTTTAGTTCCTTCGACCTAAATGTCTAGACTATCCTGAAAAAGCAGTCACCCCTCCACTGCCATAGTTTGACTCTAAATATTAGGTCAGATATGCGCATTCCATATATAGTCAAAAAGTGGTACAATACTTTATATTTAAAAAGTGTTAAAAAATGTAAAAAATTGCATGACCCCAAAAGGGGCAGAAAGATAATTTTTGGATGCCTAGGACAACTGTTC
>NW_027318291.1:0-2930 GCF_032062135.1 Pyxicephalus adspersus
GCAAAATCCTGGACTTGAGAAGGGTAACTAAGCCAGAATGTTAATCAATGCACAATGAGACTATGACTGTGGTTCTACCCCAATATACCAGCGGTCCGTGAGGAAAATATCTACTAGATTGTAAGCTCTTCGGGGCAGGGTCCTCTCCTCCTGTCACTGTATTAGTCTGTCATTTGCAACCCCTATTTAATGTACAGCGCTGCGTAATATGTTGGCGTTATATAAATCCTGTTTTTTAATAGTAAAAATAATAATTGCAGGTCCACAGAAAACTGTGGATATTATTTCCAATTTTTATGTTTTATTAATAATAAAAAAAATAATATTCTAATAAATTCTTATATTCTGAATGAGAATTTTCACCTTTATATTGTACTAAATTGAACTGTACTAGAGACGGAAATACAAGGCAGGCGCAGCGTGACGTCAGTGTAGTATTAAGTTGTATGAGGGAACCATTACCGAGCCGTACCCTTCAGTATTGTTTCCACCATTACAACAGTCACCCCGCTCTGCCAATACCGATTCTCATCCCATTGTTTTATTTTATTTATTTATTTCTCAGATGCTCTTTTAGGTAAGTAAGACCTTAGCTGTGTATTTTCTTTACCTGTTATATTTATGGCATCAAATAGTTTGACTTTGATAACTATCATTTCTTGTTTGGTCTTAGAATGAAATAAACCCATAATGAGTGAGAAAAAGCAAACAAAAATTTTGCATTTCCTTGGTAATACCAAAGATAATACAACTAATGATAATAGTAACAATAGTAATACTTCACCTAGCTGTGAGCTGATCAATGAATCGGAGCCGCCACAGTCCTTGTCAGCACCATTAGGGAGATCATTATTTTACAAATGTATTTATCTTTTTATATAAATTCATAATAATGGTCCGCGGGATTGCAAATTATGAATTCAGTGGTCCCTGAGACCTGAAAGGTTGGCGAATGCTGGCATGTACCCAATGACACTCCAATACATTGGCACTGGGTCCCATGCTGGGACAGGGGGTAGGTAAGGGAAGGAGATGGGTAGGTAGGGGTATTACTTACCACTTGTAGCAGCCCTCAGTCACCTCCAGGGTGTAGTTGATCCGGGCCCCTCGGGTGTATGGAAGGAGCAGTTTGGGGACATTCAGCTTGGAGCAGGATATGAGGGGCAGTCCGGTGACAATTAGGAGCAGCAGCCCGGCTAGGTGCCCCATGGTGGCCCGGTATTGCTGTGCTCTCCGGGCGTTATTCTCCCTCACACAGCCTCCCCCGGGGGTACACGGTGCCTATCCGCCGCCTCAGGCTCACGTTCCGGGCTAATGTCTCCTCCTCATAGACCAGGTGCAGCCCGGCTCTCCCGCCATGTGTGCTCACTGCCGCCCCCTGCCGCACCCTCCGCTATCCGCTATGTGAGAGGAAGCGCCGTAAAGAGAGGGAGGGGCTGCTGTGCGCTCAGATAGCGCTTCTGTACAGGAGGGGTTTGCGGGATACACATATATATATCTATACCTATGTAATATTACATGTGTCACCTCTGTAATGTGTGAAGGGTACTGTATGTATGTGTCACCTATGTCATGTGTACAAGGTATTGTATGTATGTGTCACCTATGTAATGTGTGCGGGGTATTATATGTATGTCACCTATGTAATGTGTGCAGGGTACTGTATGTATGTGTCACCTATGTAATGTGTGCGGGGTATTATATGTATGCGTCACCTATGTAATGTGTGCAGGGTACTGTATGTATGTGTCACCTATGTAATGTGTACAGGGTATTGTATGTATGTGTGCCTTTCAAATTCCCCTTCTGATCACTCTGTACGGCAGTTAGGACAGGGAACAGCAGGGGGCGCTGTGCCGGCTTCTTTCGCTCTGCACTGAAGCCAGGAAAAGACACGATGCTGCCAGAGAGGAGAGGAGACACACGCTGCATGCAGCCAGCGAGGAGAAGAGACACACGCAGGATCGGGTATCGGGTGAGTATCTTACTTATTTTATGACACGTTTGTCGTATAGGACGCACCAACTTTCCCCCCCCCAGTTTTGGGGAAGAAAAAGTGCGTCTTATACGGCAAAAAAATACGGTAATTAATAATAAGAATAAACAGTATTTATATAACGCCAACATATTAAGCAGAGCTGTACATTAAATACTGGTCGCAAATGACAGATACAGACCGTGACACAGGAGGAGGGGAGGACCCTGCCCAGAAGTGCTTACAATCTAAGGGTTGGGACAAGTGGCACACAATATGGAGTGGTGGGAAGTAGGGTTTAAAAGATAAAAGACTGATAGACATTTTTGAAAAGATGGGTTTTGAGGGCTCTTTTAAATGAGACGAAAGTAGGAGCAAGCTGAATTGGACCAGGAAAACCATTCCAGGGAGTCGGAGCAGATGTAGAAAAGTCTTGGAACCGTGCGTGTGATGAGGTTATGAGTGAGGAAGTCATTAGTAGGTCATTGGAGGAGCAGAGAGAGTGGCTAGGAGGGTATTTTTCTATCAAGTCAGAAAGGTAAGTGGGACAAGAACTGTGGAGGGATTTGAAGGCAAAGCACAGGAGATGAATTTGATTCTAAGGTGAAATGGAAGCCAATGAAGAGAACTACAAAGAGATGCAGCAGAAGAGGAGCGGAGGGAAGGATGGATGAATCTGGCTGCAGCATTCATAATAGATTGTGGAGGAGAGAGTCGGGTTAGTGTAATACCAGAGAGGAGGATGTTACAGTAGTCCAGGCGAGAAATTATAGGAGTGTGTACAAGGAGTTTGGTTGTCTCCGGACACAGGTAGGGGCAGATTTTGGAGATGTTGCACAGGTGACAGGACATGGAAATGTTCTGAATTTAAAGGGTAAATAAGAGGGCAGAATAAAAGGAGGCGCTGAGACAGCGTGCCAGAGGGGAGGGATGAATAACAGTGTTGTTAACAGGA
>NW_027318291.1:3392-6623 GCF_032062135.1 Pyxicephalus adspersus
AGAAGGATGAGGGAAAAGTTGCCTTGTGACTTGGCTCTGGTGGGGTCATTGGCATTTAGTAAGGGTTGAAGCAGGGGAGGGATAGATACCAGTAGAAAGAGAGAGGTTGAATAGTTTGGTTAGTGGGGTAGTGCAGGGCCTGGGGTTGAGCAATAGGCACAGAGTGGATCAGAGGGATTTGGGTCTAGCAGACAGGTAGCAGATGGAGATGATGAGAGAATAGAGGAAACTTTATCCAGAGTAAGAAGGCGGAGGGAGGTAAGTGATGATGTACAGATGGAAGGGGTGAATATGTTTGGATTAGCATGGTTAGCAGAGACATGCCTGAGTTTGGCAATTCTATAATTGACGTAGGTGGCTAGGTCTTGGGCAGAGAAGGTAGTTAAGAAGGAAATTTATGAGAAGAGGTTGCCTAGGTTGGACGCTTGAGAGGATATGACTGCGGAGAAATAATTTTACATGGTGACAGTGAGTGCAGTTTTAAGGTGTTGTAGTGTGGTATGTAATATGACTATTACTAAGTAACATCTTTTTGGTTACAGAGACCAAGCAGCACCAGTTAGCTACAGGATACTGAATGGTCCAAAAAACATGCCTGTTGTACAAGTTGATGGTAATGGTATACTGACATCAGGTTCTTTTACTGGCATTTCTACTTTGGAAGTCAACTCTCAGGAACCTTTTGGAATCAACCAAACCATTATTGTCTCAGTTAAGGTAGTGTATAAAAATGTTTTGTTTTTTTAAGTTCTGCCAAGTTCAAAGAATATTTTACTGCCCTTATTATTTATTTGTAGTTCTGTAAACCTTGCATTTTTGTATCGGGAATCAAATGCTGCCTCTTTGATGTTCAACATTAAATCAGCCATGATATAGACATCCCAAGTTAAAAGTTCAGCCAGGCAAGGGCACCATTGCTGCTGTGTGTAAAAAGTGACATAAGTTATAGTCAGGAACATTTTTTATTCCTGAGTGTTAAAAAAGCCAGCACTGAAATCATTCTTTACAGCCAAGCTTTAGTTTCGATTGATTTACCAAGGCACAATAGAACTCCTTAGAATCAGCACTATGAGTTTATTAAAAGCTCAGAGCACTGTAAATCTTTTTCAAAGAGCTCCACCATTCAGTGTCTGTGCTGGATTCCAGGATTTGAACTGTCCTAGAAAAACAGATAGGTTTAGTGGAAAAAAATACCTTAGGTGTAGTTTGTTTTCATGAACAATACTAAATTGTGTAGTTTGGATATACATGGGGAAGGGTCAATAATAATTTTGTTATTTTATCGTCACTATTTTATTTGGGAAATTTTGGAAAGTCTGGCTGCATTTACCTGTTTATTAGTTTTAATTGTTTTTAATGTTCCTTGGCTTGATATCCTGTGCTGAGAATGTTAACAACTCCCCCGATCAGGACTAGGGGCCAGCATTGGTGCACAGTCATTTCCAATAAATTGTGATTATGCCATTAATTTGTATGGTCCCACTTCCTGGGAGATTGTGGGTTCTCTACAGAAGCAAACATTTGGAACATAGGATCAGCTTACAGAATTCCAAAAACAGATTTTCTCTTTCGTATGATGAAACTGGTAGATGTTTTCCTGTCTGTCAGGCTTTGTGGGCAGTAGGAGAGGTGCTAAGGTCACTGGAGATCTACCCACAGCTAAAATTCCAGATTTAGCTTTATTCCTCATAGAATATGTTGGAGAAAAGCTTCGACCTTGTGTATTGAACAGAATGTGCTTATATTATAATTTTTGTAGGGTATTGTCTAGTTCCTTTCAAAATTTTGAGGTTCATTCAGGGACAGGCAATACTTTCTCTTAGATGATTTTTTTGTTAAAGGCGTCACCCATTTGGTGTTCTTTCTGTGTTTGACTAATCCATGCACTACCTACAAAAACAAGGATACATCAACCAGGAAAAGTCAGGAAGGCATTTGTAGCTGCAGGTTTTAGAGCATTGTCATGGATTGTTCTCATATATTGCTCTGCCTTGTTTTTACAGGTATCTCCAGTTTCGTACATGCGCATTGTAACTAGTCCTGTCCTCCAAGTAGAAAGCAATTTTTTATTGCCTGCAATTCCGTTAGGAGTAACCTTGCAGTTTGCAGCCCATTTCCATGACAACACCGGGGATGTTTTTCATGCTCAGAATTCTGTTCTCAAGTTTGCAGTTAACAGGTAAGTGCAGTGTGTATTTAGCGATAGAGACCAAGAAAGTCCACTTTCATATCTGCAGCATCTTGCTGCCTTGCTGTATACAGAAGGAAAGCTGCAGTATTATACTACCGTGTCAACATGCACATAAAAATCTTTATTCCAATAAGATCTGAGCATGTAGGCCCCTTAAAGGATGTCGCTGGGTTGGTAACTGGGGATAAAGACAAGGCAGATTTACTAAACACTTATTTTAGCTCTGTGTACACGAAGGAAAATGACAGAGCTCAAGTCCAAATTCATAATAGCAATGTCAGTGCCTTAAATGAGTCACAATGGCTCCGATTTGACATTATTGAGAAACAGCTGGGAAAAATTAAGGTTGACAAAGCACCAGGACCTGATGGACAACATCCACGTTTCCTCAAAGAGCTGAGCTCAGTTATTTCAAAGCCATTAATTCTAATTTTTAGAGACTCTTTAGTCACTGGCAAGGTACCGATGGATTGGCGTAAGGCCAATGTGGTTCCTATCTTCAAAAAGGAAGGAGAGTCATTACCAGGTAACTTCAGACCCGTTGTTTTAATGTCCATAGTTGGAAAGGTCTTGTAGAGTTTTATAAACAACCACATAGAGGAGTTTCTGCTAGAAAATAATATTTTAGCTGATAGTCAGCATGGCTTCAAAAAAAACAGAAGTTGTCAACCAAATTTTCTCTCTTTTTATGAGGAAGTAAGTAAACAGGTAGACAGTGGAATAGCAGTTGAGTAGTGTTCTTCGACTTTGCTAAAGCATTTGACACTGTACCCCACAGAAGGTTAATATGCAAGTTAGGGTTGATAGGTTTAGAAAAGTCAATATGTAAATGGCTAGAGAACTGGCTTAAAGATCACATCCAGAGAGTTGTAATTAATGATTCATACTCCGAATGGTCTAAGGTTATTAGTGGTGTACCAGGGTTCAGTGTTGGGACCTTTACTGTTTAGCATCTTCATGAATGATATGGAGTTTGGGATTAAAAGTACCATTTTTGTGTTTGCAGACGTCACCAAACTATGTAATGGAATTAGGTCCAT
>NW_027318292.1:0-5119 GCF_032062135.1 Pyxicephalus adspersus
CAACTTCTGGGCGTTTTGGAATAATTCCAAATTCAGAAGTGTGCCTTTAAATAGAACTCCATAGAAGAGGTCTGTCCTCAGAATATTCAGAGATGAACCATAGGTAATACTATTAACCACTGAGCTCTGCAATCTGTAACATGAAAAATTAATTCAGATCATAGACCTCACTGTATAATGTAAATGTACTTTGTGTTTCTGTAATTAGTGTGTTATTAAATACTAGAAGGCGTCCTCTCTTCGGCAGGACATATACTAAAATAAATACTAGAAGGCAAAAGTTTAATCTGCCTTCATGATTTGTTTAATGTTTTGTTGAACTATATTGTTTGGTTATTTTCAATTTCTATAAATCGAAACAATATGGAACCTGCGGTTGCTGAAACTTGCGCTATCGATAGAAACATCAATTGAAGGTTCACGAGTGACCATCAGGAATCTTGGAGCCTAGAGGTGCAGCTTAAGGTATTGAAGAAATATTAGACCTTATATAATCTAAGAACTCACCTTGATTGATAAATCCCATTCCTGTAAATTAGTAAAAACACAATATTACATCAAGGTTATTTATTTTATATGACAGTATGATACAGTATGAAGGCTGAGCTTGTGTATCCTTAGTGGAAATTGTTCCCATTTTCTGTACCCTACTGTACAGCTGAATTTGGAAATTTAGGATGGAAATTTTTTCATTTTTCTTTCATGGGGTATAATGAAGTGTTCATTATAACCTTCCTGTTCCATATTTTTAGATTACCACAGGTGTTTCACTATTGTACTTGACTAGGGTAGCCCGTACCTTGCCCCTGCACCTTCCCCTCCACCATTACCAACATACCTCCTCTCTTGCCAGCCCCCTTTTCCATCCTTCTTCTGCATCTTCACCTTACAAACCACACTACCACAATCTGCAGTTTAATGGCTGGCAAGCAGCCGTTTATTAATAAATACAATAACCAATTATAACTTAACATTAGGTATCAAAATAATGATTTAACACATATTAAATATAAGAACATAAGCAAATAAATATAACACTGAAACCAATAAACACAAACAACACAAACAAACAAATAAACTAACAAACAACAAACAGTAAATACCATAATCCACCAATAATAACTTTAATTAACCCGCTTATTTTTTCTTTGAATTAACCCTTTAATAACCACCTTTTCAACTACTAACTCAACATTTCCCAACCAACGACTAGGTTGCAGGTCCGGAAGGTAAAGTCCGCCACCACCACATCACATATTCTCCAAACCACCATACCAACCTGGCCCCTAAGCAGCCCAGTGCCACCTCAGGGGCCTCCACCTTTTACCACTTAAAGGGGGGTTTACCACCACCTTGGGTGCCCCCCAACCAAATTTTAACCAGCACTCTTACCTCCCACCAAACCTCAACCGCCACGGCGCACGGGCGGGAAACCTCACTCCCGTGCGCCCCTCCACACCTGGATTGCTCGTTGTACTCCATCCTGCAAACCAAGACACCAAATATCGGTTCCCACATCGTTCAGATGAACCCCATCACCCCGCAGAAAACGCCAGGTGTCATCCTCCAAGTCCTTATGCCGCACCACCAAGCCACCATTTCTCACAATAAAGCGCCCCACCTCTTTATTCACCTTTATTCTCGCTTTATTAATTCTTTCCACTGATCGGGCCCCCCTCCACACAGCCCTCGCCACAATCTCCGACCACACCACAATAATCCCAGGAAATTCCACCTTCAACCTCAAGAAGTCCAATCTCACATCCCTAACTAATTCCCTCATACCTCTACGGGCCAGATCATTGCCCCCTGCGTGCATCACCAGCACGTCCGGCGCCCTCTCCAGCGCTGCACACCTCCGGATTTCCGGCATCATCCTACTCCAGAGCATCCCACGTATTCCAATCCACCGCAAAAGAACCTCTTCCCTGGGAAAACCCAATTGCCTGCCCTCGGGCCGCACCGCTGCCCTACGAGCACCCCACCATACGAATGAATGTCCCACGATCCAGACCAAGCACCTCCGCTCTCCTGTAAAATAAAACACACATAAACCACAGTGTACCCAACCCCCCCCAAAACCATCTCCCCAACGGTCAAACCCCCCTGCCCCATGCCCTTATGACAAATGAGGCCGCACATACAGCTGAAACCTCCTAGACTCCCATCGCCCTATTCTCCGAATGGCATCATCCCCCAATCCCCACCGGGCAGCCTCAGTAGCCGCCCCAATCCTAAAAGAATGCGAAGAGAAGGCTTCCGCATTCACCCCCAACAATGTCAGACATTTCTTAAACACTGCCCCAAATTGAAAACGGGACAAAAAGGCCCCATTCTCATGCAGCAACAAAGGACCCCTTCCACCCTGTCTCATCCTCAAAAAACCTTCCACAGCCCTTACCGGGCAGACCGACGACCCCTCTCCCAACCTATAAAGTCTAACCATGATGCCCCTACCTGCCTGATCCGTTTTTGACCTCCTGATCCACATACTCACCTCATCTCCAGAACAAACCACATCTTCAAACAGCAAACCTCCCGGCCGATTTTTAGCCGGACTGACCAATTCTCCAATCCGCATGGCCCCAAAAAACGCAATACAAAAAGCCGCCTTAAACAACACCCTTTCATATCCGTCCACGCACACCACCCCCAAGCTGTCCACCACCCCCCGCAACAAACCAAATGACACAGGGCGCCTCCCATCCCGCACCTTCTGCCCTCTCCGATAGCCCTTCACTGCCTGCCTCACGACAAAATCTTTGGTCCTATCTTTCCACCCATGCCATTTGAACCAGAACGCCATACCTGCCAACAATCTATTAACCGAAGCAACCGATGCCCCCCTAGCAAATTCCCCAGCCAACCAATACACCAAAACATGACCAGACATCCCTTCCCCTGCTACCTCCCCCAACTGCGCCCACAAACCATCCCACTCTCTCCATACCGCTGAGTAGGCACTCCACGTCCGCTCACTCACCGACCTCTGAATCAAACCACTGACGATCCCAATGCTATGTCCCACAACACTTCTGGACATGGGCAACCGCGACGCTCCGCCTCTGGTGCCAACGCGCGAAACCTGTCCCACTGGAAACGAGACAACGCATCAGCAATGACATTAACAACCCCTGGAATGTGCCTAGCAAAGATAAAGATATTCAACTGCATACATTTCAAAACCAAATATCTCATCAACCTGACAGCCGCCACCGAAGATACAGAAAATTTATTCACCGCCTGCACCACCCCCAAATTGTCGCAGTGAAAGCGCACTTTCTTATTGGCCAACTCTTTTCCCCACAACTCCACCGCCAACACAATCGGAAACAATTCTAAAACCACTAAATCCTTTACCAACCCCCCATCCACCCAAGACTGAGGCCAAGCCCCCGCACACCATTTGCCACCAAAATAAGCCCCAAAACCCGTTGACCCCGCCGCGTCCGTGAACAACTCCAAATCCACCGCCGTCACCGGCCCTTCCAACCACAACGCCCGCCCGTTAAACGAACCCAAAAACTGCTCCCACACCCCCAAATCCGCTCTCACTTCTTTGGACAAGCGTACAAAATGTGTCGGTGCCTTTATTCCTGCCGTCGCCGCCGCCAGGCGCCTGCAGAAAATCCTGCCCATCCGTACCACCCTGCATGCGAAGTTCAACTTACCCAGTAGGGATTGTACTTCTTGCAGCCGCATTTTCCGCCTGCCTCGCGCCAAGCAGATGTCCGCTCGCAGACCTTCCAATTTATCCTGCGGCAACCTGCACTCCATCGCCACCGAATCTAACTCTATACCCAAAAAAGTCAACCGTGTAGTTGGCCCCTCCGTTTTCTCTGCCGCCAACGGCACACCAAACCTTTCCGCTACATGCTGTAGCGTAGCCAATAACACCCTACACACCCCACTCCCGGCTGGACCAATCATCAAAAAATCATCCAAGTAATGTATCACAGAATCCACTTCCGCAACCGTCCTCACCACCCATTCCAAAAATGTGCTAAACTTTTCAAACAGCGCACACGATACCGAACACCCCATGGGCAAACAACGATCAACAAAATACCCCCCATCCCACTTACAACCTAACAACCGCAGACATTGTGGATGAACCGGGAGCAACCTAAAAGCGGCCTCGATATCCGCTTTAGCTAACAACGCCCCTTTTCCATACCTCCTCACCCATGCAATGGCCGCATCAATGGATGTGTACGCCACAGTACACGCATCTGGATGAATACCATCATTTACCGATTCCCCCGGCGGAAACGATAAATGATGTATCAAACGAAACTTACCTTGCTCTTTCTTAGGTACCAAACCCAGCGGCGACACCACCAAGCCTTCCAGCGGCGGCTCCCGGAAAGGCCCACACATCCTCCCCAAACTCACCTCCTTTGCCAGCTTCTCCCCCACCACCGCGGGGTGCTGTCTCGCAGATTTCAGATTCCCTGGTTCCGTAGGCCTACCCACAGCCTCACTCGGAATCCAGAAACCATCCGTGAAACCCGCCTCTAACACCCTAGCCGCCTCCCTATCAGGATACTTACTTAAAAAGGGGCGCATCCTTTCTACCTTCACCGGCGTCACCCCCTTTTCCACCACCATCACCTCTGCCTCCTCCGGCCTTGAAGCACCGCGAGAAGCCATGATTTCCTCCGCACCCTGCGCATTCATGCCGGAAGCGACAAGTCCCCCCAAACTTACAACCTCCTTCATTAAACATCCAGCAGAGCCCCTTCTTCCGAATGGCCGACGATCCTGGTGCCTGCTGACCGCCGACCCCCCCAAGAAAGGACGGCGTCCCACTCACCCTGGGTCCGGACATCAGCTTCATCCACAAACCAATGTCTTTATGGTCCCAACGCAGCGTCTGCCGAACTGCTTTCCGTTGCCTAAATTGCTCATCATAACGCAACCAAGCAATTCCACCGAACATCCTGTTCGCTTCCCTGATCGTGTCCAAATAACAGAACAGTGAAGCGCACAGCTCTGGTTGCCTTTCCCCTATCACACAAGCCAAAATGCTAAAAGCCTGCATCCAATTCATGAATGTGCGCGGGATCAAGCGATGGCGTCGCAGCTCGATGTCCTCCTTGCGTCCTTCCCCCCCTGC
>NW_027318292.1:5675-6619 GCF_032062135.1 Pyxicephalus adspersus
CTACTCCCCCTTCCCCCCACCCTCCCAATGGTCCCCCCAGTCTCCTACCTGGCAGCCCCGCATCCTGGGCTCCTGCCAGCCATCCGGATGGGCCCCGCTCCGCTCCCGCTGCCTGGCCCGCCTCCGACTCTTCTCCTGATGTGGTAAGCTCCCCCTCCGACAGGGGAGCCTCTTCTGCGACTTCCGCCCTCCTTCCTGGTCTTCCCGATGACGCGGCGCGACCTCCAACGTCACTTCCGGGCGCCGCTTCTACTCCTGGAAATCCCTGAGCCGCCGCCATCTTGGCCACGCGGCTCCCCACGCTAGGCCCGGCCGCCCGCCGGGCCTCTTCCTGGAATCCTCCTGCTGCGTCCTCGGACGGACCAGCAGCACCTGCCCTCCACCGGGACCCCCCGCAACTCGAGGCCCCGGCTTCAGGTAGGGCCTGCCCGAATGTTGCACTCGCCCTAGGGGAAAGGGGGCTGCGCTCCCTGCCAGCCGCAGCCCCCCTCTTTGCCACCGCCTTCCTGGGCCCCCCAGAACGGGAGGCCCCAGCCCTAGATGAGGCCCCCGCAGTCAGGGCCTCACCCGGCTGCACACGGGGGCTGAGCCCCCTCTCAGCCACAGCCCCCAGGGCATGGGAAGCCCTTCTAGGCCCTTCCAAACGGGGCACACTGCCCCCAGGTGAGGCCTCCCCTCTCAAGGCCTCACCTGCACTCTCGAGGGGGCTGCGCTCCCTGTCAGCCGCAGCCCCCTTACCAGAACTCCGCCGGCGACGGGGATTCCTCCCTAGTCTAGGACCAGACCCGGGCGAACGCCGCCCCGCTGTTCCGCTAGGAGGGTCCCTGATGGGGCTCCCAGTGTGGCGCTGAGTCCTTGTAAAGGGGTTCTGGGCTCAGGCGCACCGGAGCCCTGTCCCTCCGTGGCCGCAGCCCCTCAAACCGCACCAATTGCTGCTCCCTGTC
>NW_027318293.1:0-1262 GCF_032062135.1 Pyxicephalus adspersus
AGACAAAATCCGGGCCCCCAAAATATTGGGGAGCATGCGAGACTGAACAAAGCCATGGTCAATACGCGAATACTGGTCATGAGCTGCCGAAAAAAATGTATAGTCCCTAGCTGAGGGGTTCAGTTCCCTCCAACTATCAATCAAGTCATATTGTCGCAGCAGGAGCGAAAGACCATGGCTCTTTTTCGGGGAATCCTTATATCTTCCGGTTTGGATTTATCCAGGATATGGTCAAGAGCCAGATTAGAGTCACCTAGCAAGATCAGGGAGCCCTGCACTTTGGGCCAAGTTTCACCTAGGAGACTGCAGAAAAACGCCACTTGACCTTCATTAGGCGCATAATAGGATACTACTGTGATTAGCTGTAGGCCGATATTGCCAATGACCATCAAAAACCTGCCCCCTGGGTCCCTAAGAACCTCTTGAGGTGCAAAATTCAGATTCTTATTAAAACATAGGAGAACCCCACATTTCTTCCTATCAGAGTTGGCCATGTAAAAAATAGGGTAGTTTTTATGAAAATACCTGGGAGCTGAATTGTTAGTAAAATGAGTCTCCTGTAAAGCTAGGATGTCAACTTTTAAAGAATTATAATAATGAAATGCCTTGGTTCTCTTGACCGGGGAGTTAAGGCCCTGAACATTGTGAGAAAGCAATGTCAACTTATTAAGGGTCACAGACCCAGCATGAGAATCAGATGACATGGGAAAACAATAATAACCCCATTATCAGAAACCTTCTTCTACCAGGGGTAAGAGTAAGAGTAAGGGAACTACTGGGAAACATAAAGGACAAACAAGACAAACAAGACCAACAAAAAACAAGCAACCAGCACATCAGATAGCATTGTAACAGACCAAAGAGGATCGGGAACCTCCCCGGCCCCCGGGAAGCACACATCCCCGGAACCCGGGGGGGCAGCCTCACCTCCCGTGCACCCAGGAGCCCCAACAGGCTCCATCTCGTCAAGGAGATTCTGGTCGGGCCCGTCTCAAATAAATAGGACCCGAAGTAAATTCCCTGTAAGTTGAGGGCATGTGTGACCCCCCAGATCCCATGCCCCCCCACAAATCAAAACCAGAAGCATAAGGTCCCCAACAGACAAATTGTAGCAAACCCTTTACAGAACCCCTCAAGGAGACCTCATGTTAGACGTTGGCTCGGCAGCCACATAAAAAACAGTGCAATAATCCAAAACCCAGTGCTTTTTAAGCATCACATGGCAATATCAAAAAGGCATAAAAAAAAAAAAAAAAAAAAAG
>NW_027318293.1:5014-6617 GCF_032062135.1 Pyxicephalus adspersus
CACTTTATAGAAGCCCCAACTAGAATTGATACTCTGCTGGACCTAGTTCTTTCTAACAATGCAGAGCTTATAACAAATGTGCAAATAAAAGAGAATCTGGGTAGCAGTGACCATAATATGATTTGATGTAATGTAAGCTGTAAACAGGAAGAAATAACAGGAAAGATAAAAACATTTAATTTTATGAGAGCAAATCTTCCATCATTAAGGGTGGCTCTCTGTGACTGTGACTCTGTGACGCAGTTATTTCAAAGCCATTATTTCTATTTTTTAGAGATTCTTTAGTCACTGGCTTGGTACCGATGGATTGGCGTAAGGCCAATGTGGTTCCCATCTTTAAAAAGGGAGCAAAGTCATTACCAAGTAACTATAGACTATTTTAACGTCCATAGTTGGAAAGGTCCTAGAGAGATTGATAAAGAACCACATATAGAGTTTCTGCTAGAAAATAATATTATAAGTGATAGTCAGCATGGCTTCAAGAAAGACAGAAGTTGTCAAACAAATTTATGAGGAAGTAAGTAAACAGGTAGAGAGTGGAGTAGCAGTTGATATAGTGTACTTGGACTTTGCTAAAAGATTTGACACTGTACCCCACAGACGGGTAATATGAAAGTTAGGGTCGATAGGTTTAGAAAAGTCAATCTGTAAATGGATAGAGAACTGGCTTAAAGATTGCATCCAGAGAGTTGTAATTAATGATTCAAACTGTTTAACATCTTTATAAATGTAATAGAGTTTGGGATTAAAAGTACCATTTCTGTGTTTGCAGATGACACCAAACTATTGTGACATGGCAAAAGGGGTCAAGGGAAGATATATTTCTCCTTGTTGGGAGAGATTAACCAGCAACAGGTCTGCTGGGATTTCAGATCTGGGTTTTGCATGTCACTCAGAAGTGTTCTGATCCAGGCCAGAGTTTGGTTTTGTCTGGCCATTAATTACTGCACAGCTGTGAGCAGAAGGTAAAAAGGGACGGAGAGGAAGGAAGCTCTCTGACCTGGGACACAAGGAGAGAGCCTGTGAGAGCCTGTGAGAGCCTGTGAGAGCCTGTGAGAGCCTGTGAGAGCCATTGTTGTACTACATGTGAGTAAAGGTTGCTGGAACGTTTGTGTTGAGTTGGCTGGGTTAGCCACCAACTGGTAGGGATAAATCTGCCTGCTGTTTAGTTAGTGCCTGACTTGCTAGGATTTATTTTTGCTTTGTCTTATCTTTTGCAACCTTTTAATAAAACTGACTGTGGGTCAGTTTCAACCTTAACTACTGTCTCCAGTTGGCTTCATACACCTCTCCCGCAGTCTGAGAGTAAGTTTAAGTTTAAGAAAAGGTAATTCCATAAGGGTGGTATACCAAGCTTTGTAATGGAATTGTCCATACAGGATGTCTATAATCTACAAGCAGACCTGGATGTACTGTTGATTGGGCAGCCAAGTGGCAAATTACATTTAATACAATACAATATCTAAAGCTAGCAAAGTGTTTTCTTGTAACAAAAGAGGAATAGACTGTAGAGATGGAGACATAATCCTGCCCCTGAACAAAGCATTGGTCAGACCACATCTGGAATATTAAGTCCAGTTTTGGCCAACAGTTAATAATAATA
>NW_027318294.1:0-1120 GCF_032062135.1 Pyxicephalus adspersus
GGTCTATATTGTACACAAAGCCTCACCCTTGCAGAACCAGCACTAAGCCCCATCCCTTCCTGATGCTAAGCTCTATCTTTCTATTTGTTGAATGGTGGAGCTGGGCAGCAATAGAGGTGTCTTAGTGCCAGCTGAGCAGGCTGAAGGCCCAGTGTACCCCCTGGAACCCTGTGCCTTGCAGAAATCACAATACACCTGTACTCAACCCAGAATTTTTTTTTAAGCTGGGTAGGACAAAATTGTAAGTGCCCCTGTATTGTGACCCAACATTTCAGTAACTACCAAATACAGCCAGGTGGTGCGCCCAGATAAAAGGGGCCGGGGAGAACACTGAATACAGATGTGTGTGTGAATATTGCTAACTAAACATTTCAGTGATCACAGGGACTGCTCACCACAACCAAGCCATGAATGGGTTAACAAACGAGCAAGTTTGTATGAGTGTGGAAAGTGTTTTTTTGTTGCTTTCAGCAATTTTCTTGCATGTTGGGTAATTCCAGCTATTGTTGACACATAGAAATTGTAAGTCTTTCTCTATGGTCATATGTGTTTGTGTTAAAAATGGTAGCAGTACAGCAATCTGATGATCTGCTTATCCCTCTTACCTATTACTGAGAGATCTTCCCATCTATGAATCATCCGGCTATTCTGAGTTTTTTTATATATTGTATTTACGTTTGCTGTTGGCCATTAAAGGAACTGTGATTCCTGAGCTTTAGAAGCCTACTGAGTCTGTTGGGTAAGAATTATGACAATGATACCTTGCTCAGGCTCCAGAACTGTTGATGCTGATTTTTTATACCCTCGGCAGTCTCTATCCTGGAATTTGTATCTATCAGGGATCCGGAATTGTTTGTCCAGGTCACTGACCTACTAAATATTGACCCATGTATAATGGTCACCCAGCTTGTAGTATTTTCAGCTAATACAGAACAGTAGTATTAGGAGACTAAAGATTAAATGTTACCCCGCATATCCATAATGAATTGCCACATCCTATAATATACAATGCAACAATTTTGGTCTGCAGGAGGGATTTTTTTGGCATTCAATGAAGAATAAATACAATATATAAAAACAACATTTATTAAACACACATATATACCTATTTTATGTACAG
>NW_027318294.1:5571-6617 GCF_032062135.1 Pyxicephalus adspersus
TAAGGAAGCAACAAGAAATGAGAGGAAATCTCTGGGAACAGAACACATTTTTATGTTGGAGAGCTGTCCTTGGAACACTTGTTTTCATTGGAGGATTTTTCTTTACTTACTAATCTGATGACAAATGGAAATATTGCATTGGTCTCCCCAGTGTGGGCACAAACAACAATAAAAACTTAACAATGAACCTTAAAATGTTCGGCTCTACATTCACTTTAAGGCTAATTTCAGACCTGCAGTTTACCGCAGTGGTTTTCTGCACTCTCTCAAATTAATATTATTATTACACAGTATTTATATAGCGCCAACATATTACACAGCAATGTACAACGTCCATAGTCATGTCACTAGCTGTCCCACAAAGAGACTCACAATCTAATGTTCCTACATCAGTCATTTGTTAATGTCTTAAATATGTTAATCTTTAATGCAGTCCTAGGTCAATCTTTGGGGGGAAGTCAATTAATCTAACTGCATGTTTTTGGAATATGGGAGAAAACCCATGCAAACTCCATGCAAATAGTGTCCTAAGACCTGGGACCTAGCGCTGCAAAGGCCAGATCGCTAACCTCTGAGCCACCAGTCTGCTCAAATGGTTGGGAACCTCTCTGGCCCCTTTTGAGCAACTAGCTGCTTCCATGGACTTGACCGCAGCTTGCAGCGTTTGAAAGTGGTTGCAATCAAACAATCTATTGCACAATTGTGGAACTCACCTTGTAAAGAAGTCCGGCCTTGACTTTGTGCAAGAAAAACAAAACTGCTTAATTCCACCACACCATGTCCAAGTTCTCTTCCATCTGGTCTCCTTGTTTTCCAGTTTCTACCACCTTCCTTTACTCAGTACTTGTTAACAATTTGAACTTTATTATTAATGGGGCAGCACTCTGACCTTTGCAGCGCTCCGTCCCAGGTTTGAATCTTGGCCAGGACACTATCTGCTTGGAGTTTGCAGGTTCTCCCTGTGTTTGCTTGGGTCTCCTCTGCGTACCCCATTTTTCCTCCCACATTTCAAAAAATATGCAGTTAGGTTAACTGACTCCCCCCCC
>NW_027318295.1:0-1555 GCF_032062135.1 Pyxicephalus adspersus
TATTTGTCCCCAACTTTTCTTTTTTCAGTATTTTTCTTACGATTTTGTAAATGCATTTTGCATTGAAAGGAGAAATTGTATGCATTGTAGAAAGATTCCTCAATGACCTCACCTGGGAGCTCCTTTAGTTTATAAACGGGTTTGAGTCCTTTTGTAATTATAGTGAATACAGTTAATATTTCTTCTGTAAAACTCTGTTCCTAACCTATGGTGAAGGTTTCCATATAATGGGCAATTTTTACATAATTACTGACTTTTATTAAAAAAAAATGGTCTCCAAAAGTTATATAGTAACGGGTAACAAAAAAAAGTTTTTTCTTTTTTCTCTTTTTTTTTATTTTGTTAAGTTTGCTTGGTTGCTTGAGTTGCATTACATTGATTTACTGTTTCTCTTGTGGGACGTCAGTCCCATATGAGGAAACGGTTTTGTAAAAGTAATTTTAACTAAAAGTGGTAGGCAGTTTGAGGAAAGATATAGATGTTTCAGTATTTTTGAATGTACTGGCATGGTGGGCATGTATGTGGGTATAGACCAGGTCTGTTGTTAGTAAACACCAATAAAGCCAACAGTAGCAATGTTACTGTGCTACTAGGATGAAGGTTTGATGGAAAAGCAGTGACTGTTCCTAGATGGTCCTAGATTTAGATAAGAGGACATTCAGAAGTAGAGATATGAATGAGGGTATTTGTAGAGTGTAAATACGGATAAGTGGGTATTTGTAGGGTAAAGATATAGATAACAGGGTATTCGGAGGGTATAGATATGGATAAGAGGGTATTTGGAGGGAATAGAAATAGATAAGCAGGTATTTGGAGGGGATATATATTTATAAGAGGGTATTTGGAGGCCATAGATATAGATAAGACAGTATTCTTAGGCAATACAAATAGATAAGAGGGTATTTGAAGGGAATATAAATAGATAAAAGGGTATTTGAAGGGAATAGAAAAAGATAAGACGGTATTTGGAGGGTAAAGATATGAATAAGGTGATATGTGGAGGTTATATAAATAGATACAAGGATATTTAGAGGGTGTATATATATTTATTAGAGGGTATTTGGAGATTACATATATGGATATGTAGGTATTTGGAGGCTAAAGATATAGATAGGAGTGTATTTGGGGGGAATACAAATTAATAAAATAATATTTAAAGGGTACAGATATAGATAATAGTGTATTTGAAGGGGGATAGTTATGGATTAGAGGGTATTTGGAGAATATATATATATATATATATATATATATACATAATAGTGTATTTGGATGGTATAGATATGGAAAGGAGAGTATTTAGAGGGTACATAAATTAATAAGAAAGGCATTTGGAGATTACATATATGGATAAGAGGGTATTTGGAGGGTATAGATATGGATAAGAGGGTATTTGGATGGAATAGATATGGAAAGAAGGGTATTTAGAGGCTTCATAAATTAATAAGAAGGCATTTGGAAATTATAAATATGGATAAGAGTGTATTTAGAGGGTATAGATATAGATAAGAGGGTATTTGTAGATTACATATGTGGATATGTTGGTATTTGGAGGGTA
>NW_027318295.1:3060-6615 GCF_032062135.1 Pyxicephalus adspersus
AAACAATATGATGGGCAATCATAATGATCATAGGAATGTAAGGAGGCTTCATCTCTATAAATATTTCACTTTCAGTGCACACCACTGAAATGTGCTGGTGCAACCTCAAGACATAAGGCCCATTTCAATGCTAATGGCATGAACAAGGTCCATTTGCACCAACTACACTGCATGATGCTCCTCAAAGTGCAACTGTTCTGCAATTTCCTGTGCAATTTTTTTTTCCTGCATTCTTTGACTTTAGTCCTAAAGAAACCATAATAACTGTGAAGAAACCTCTACAAAGTGAGGGAAATAAGAAACTCCAGGATTGCATAACAGTGATTTGGTACTGATGAAGCTTTGTGAACAATTTCAGAATTAGTACATAACTCCTGGCTGGAGGCATATATTTCATCACTGTGATAGTTTCTATTTATGGACTAGTTTTGCTTACTGGGATTATTATCAGGATAGAGCATACATAAACTAGCTTTAAAGTCTATCCACCAACATCTCTTTGCAGGTTCTAGTTGTTGAAGGTAAGAAATGCTAAATCAAGTTCAGCCACTAGATGGCAGCAGATCTTTCAATACAATTTAATAAAATTCAAAAGATTACCGGTAATCAATATATTCAGAACTAATAGCAGGATCCTCCAACATTCATCTGTCCACCAAATAATGAAAAAATTACTGGAAATTAGGTCAGTGTTTTTTTTTTTCTAAAAACATTATTAAAAAAAAAGAATGCCTTCTCATTTACCAATCTATTAAAAGATTATTAGTTAAACTGAAAAAGTAAATTAAATCTCTATTTAAATAAAAAACCTTATTAGGGCCCCTGTTTGTTTTTCAGGGTATACCCCTTAAGGGTCCGTGGTTGTGTTGCAGGGTGTATCCTATCAGGGATCCCACTTGTGTTGCAGGGTATACCTAATAAGGGCCCCTGGTTGTGTTGTAGAGCATACCTTTATACGCGCCCCTGGTTAGGTGGCAGAGATTACCTGTATATGGGCCCCTGGTTGTGCTGCACAACATACCTTTATGTACGCCCCAGGTTAGGTTGCAGAGATTACCTTTTTATGAGCTCCTGGTTGTGTTGCAAAGCATAACTTTATACGTGCCCCTGGTTAAATTGCAGGGATTTCCTGTATATGGTCCCCTGGTTGTGCTGCACAGCATACATTTATATGGGCCCCTGGTTAGGTTGCAGAGATCACCTGTATATGGGCTCCTGGTTGTGTTGCACAGCATTCCTTTATATGGGTCCCTGGTTAGGTTGCAGGGATTACCTGTATATGGGCTCCTGGTTGTGCTGCACAGTATAACATTATATGTGGCCCTGGTTAGGTTGCAGAGATATGGGCCCCTGATTGTGCTGCACAGCATTCCTTTATATGGGATCCTGGTTAGGTTGCAGAGATTACCTGTATATGGGCCCCTGGTTGTATTGCACAGCATACCTTTATATGGGCCCCTGGTTGTGCTGCACAGCATTCCTTTATATGGGCCCCTGGTTATGTTGCAGAGATTACCTGTATATAGGCTCCTGGTTGTATTGCACAGCATACCTTTATATGAGAAACCTGGTTGTGTTGCAGAACATACTTTATAAGAGCCTTTAGTTATGTTGCATAGCGTAACCCATGCTTGTGTTGCAGAGGATAACCCTAAATGTATTTTTAATACAGTTTGCATCACGCATGTCCATTTGAATGAGTTGTTTGCAACATTTCTTACCTGGGTATCCTTTCATTACCATCTATTTTCAGGCTGCTGTTCATGCTCCTTCGGATATCTATCTAATACAGATTGAGCTGACCCAGCAGGCCAACAGCACAACTAAAAGATTTTGTGTGGCAGGATGACAACTATGATAAAATTGGTTAATATGGAAAGTTAGAATTTTTTACAATCCTTTAACTAGAATGGACATGGGATCCTCTGCCTCTAGGCAGTAATTCGGCTTTCTGGGTCGCTCTGCTAAGTAAACCCTTTGCATGGCAGCAATATACTCTCCAATCCTAATACATTTACTGCTGGATGGAAAATAGATTGTGCAATTACAATACCCCTTTTAAATGTGTAATGTATACAAATAGGTTTTATTTGTGCTATAAAATGTAAGAAGAACAAATCAGGAAAATTGTTCAAGAGCTCCATCCAATCCTACCATGACTCTAATACAGCCAAAGCACTAAGCAGCCTCCAGAACTAACAAAGTACATGACAAAGCTATTTCGTAACAGTATTAAATAATAAACCAAACAAACATTCCAAATGAGACTGCACAGAATGTTTTTCCAATGTTTACATGAAACTCCATTCAACACTGCCAAAGAAACTGACTAGATGGCTTATGGTTCTGTTTCTATTATACAGTTATATTGATGCTAATGATTTTATTAGAGAGAATAAAAGATGTCCCTATCCAAAAATAATCTGCAGTGTTTAGTAGTCTAAACAGATTTCTATCACTGTGCCAAAAACAGTACACAGACATGACTTGTAGCAGGTGATAACAAGACTCATTAGTATCACAGCATGGGGGATTACGTCCAGGAGTAACCAACTTGAAATAAATAAATTATAGAGTCTGGATGTGGTTTCTCACACCTTTTATGATGACTCATACACTCAAGTGTAAAGAATGCTAAAAAGCTTCTATAGCTGGAGATAGTCACAATTACTTGGACTTGTTCTTGCAATGTTGGAACAGCTTTCCAAGCCACCTCATTCATTCTTTCGGGCTTGGGTTCTCCTACACGTATAGAACTTATAAAATGGTTGGGAAACATCTTCAACATTACAAGAGAAGTGCAACTGAATGTGAAAGGTTACTACTGGATAAAGATGAACCCTGGTAAATGAGAACCTTTACAGACATAATAAGCTTAAAGTGTAGAGCAGTCAACGAAGGTTCTGTGGAATCCATAGGGTTCCTCCAGATTTTACTAGATGTTCCTTATGTTATGAGCAAATTTTAACTCTCAGGTCAGTTTAAGTGACACCAATGATCTTTTTGGCTATCTGTAAGGGTGACATTCGTCTCATTGGCCAGCAATGTGAGAGGCATTCTTCCAATTGACCATCATACTAATATACTGTGTGCTGTGGATATAGAAATTATAGCAGGGGTTCCCAGAAGACCTGAAAGTTATTTTAAAGTGGTTCCCCCATGTTCAAAAGTTAAGAAACATTGGTGTAGAGTCACCTATTTGCTGGTCCTCTGAAATGGCTTGGTATTACTGGTTTGGCAACAAGCTGGAAAGAACTTGGGCAAGTTAAATAAAATAAACATGTTGGAAAATTGAAGTCTGGAAAAGCAGCTTTGGGGGGGGGGGGGGGGGGCAGTAAAATGGCTTGGAGAAATCACGCTACTTATTCCTACCCCCCTATGACCAAACAAACATTTAGCCCTTGTAGTGGGTGGTTGGGCTTCATGGCAAGGGTATATTTCTGCTACCTGCGGCTGGACTGACTATGACACAAAATATGAGAGCCCTATATGTTTTTCCAAATAAGAATGCATGTTAGTTTGTAAAAAAAAACAAAAAAAACAAAAAAAAAAAAA